>NC_091950.1:119939462-120236962 GCF_031021105.1 Erythrolamprus reginae
CTGTCTTTCATCACTCAGAACTTGAACAACATGTTCATAAACCTCAACAGCTGCCAATAAGCAGCCCAACTTCCTTTCCACACCCAGCCAGTTTCTATCTTCATTCATTATCTGCCACATCTCATTTTCCCCACAAACTCTACTACTAACTTCCAGTCTTTCCAATCAGCAACAGTATAACTCCTCAAGACTGTTTGGGAAAGCCTTAGAGCAGTGAAATTTTAAGACACACACACAAACCACACCTCATTTTTAACTGTACAATAAAACCTTCAATCATATAAGGATTTGTAAAATAAGGATTAATCTAAAAAATAATGCCCAAACATTGCAACTCAACTTTCCTCAACTTTGCAACCTCTTCATGAGCTGCAGTCCAAGCTCCCAGAATTCAGATCCAAAGAAAAATGTACAATAATAATGTGGTGCAAATCCCAACACTCTGGTAGGATGTTAGACTGGGGAAAACAGTACTCCTCCATCCCCTTTAGATGGTTCTTGATTGAGTCCTCAGTACTCGATACGATATGGATTGGAAATAAAAACATTGTGGGAGGGAGAACTGGAGATCATTGGTACAGAATTTCTTTTTCTCCATACTGTATCTATACGAACACATTCCACACTGGTACCAATGCACTGCTACCCTTCCGGTGTCTTGCAGAAGCAGAATCTACTCAAGTTTATGATGCTCGAAGAAAGTCGTTCCCATTGCAATGCAATCTGCAATTGCCCAGAAGATGAATTCAACACACTTGACTTCCAAAGAGATCAAATTCCTCAATTGCGCAAGAAAGGTTCACTCATCCTCCCAACAGAGAAACCTTACTGTCCTTGGGGCCTTCTTTAAATTCCACTTATCTTCCATAGAAAGCAGCCAAGGGAAACAAAACTGTAGATCTGTAAGATCCCAGGATGGATGGATGGATGGATGGATCGGTGGGTGGGTGGGTGGATGAATAGGAGAATAGATAGATCGATGGATAGATAGACAGATGATATAGACACAGACATAGATAGATGATAGATAGATAGATAGATAGATAGATAGATAGATAGATAGATAGATAGATAGATAGATAGATAGACAAATGAGATAGATATAGACAGACACACAGACAGATATAGACATAGATACATACATAGACAGACAGAGACAGTAGATGATAGACAGTCAGAGTAGATGACAGACAGACATTCGGACACCGAACCTCTCCATAGGCTTTTAAAACTAAATCATTATTTCTTTTTTAAAAATCTATGAAAAACCTGGAGGAGGGAGCGTCAAGCAATCACCTGCCCTTCAGAAGAATCTCATGCCGCCCAGTTCAGGGAGCTCCGAAGCGCCGGGGCGAGAAACATTTCATCACCGAAGCCCCAAACCGCAGCCCTGCTTTCATTTCCGCCTCTGTCGGGAGGCGTTGA
Organism: Erythrolamprus reginae; assembly: GCF_031021105.1. Taxonomy (NCBI): domain Eukaryota; kingdom Metazoa; phylum Chordata; class Lepidosauria; order Squamata; family Dipsadidae; genus Erythrolamprus; species Erythrolamprus reginae. The sequence goes on from NC_091950.1 coordinate 119,940,888, forward strand.
GGGAGAACCTTTGGGGCAACTCTTTCACATCCTCTTGTTTTGTTTTGTTTTTTCAAGCCCGACAAAACACCCCCGCGAAGCAGGTGAAACGCGTCCGGCGATACAATTCCGAGGGCTGGGAAGAGCGCGCAAAAGCCTTCGCGCCGGGCCGGGCGGATCAAGCCAAAACCCCAAACTTTGGGATGGCCCGGCGCTTCTTTTTTCCAACCGAGCGCCACCTGCGTTTGAAGCCGCGCGCTCCGGACCCCCCCCCCCCCCCCACGGAATTGCCCGGGGAAAGAGCTGCCTCGGTCGACAAGGACGCCCGCCCGCTGACTCGCGCGAAAAAGGTCCCACGCTCCATAGAAACACCAACACCACCACCACCCCAAAAAGCAAAAGGCCAAATCCTTAAAAAAAACCTTACCGCCACAAGCCGGGGTCAGCACGCTGGTAGCAAAATAAGACGCTCTGGGGGGAAAAACTCGCTCCGGCCGCGCGCGGTTGCTTCTCTTTCTACCCGGGAGCCAGGCGCATGCCGCCGGTTTCTTCCCCTCCGGTTGCGCGCGGGTGGAGTGCGCGCGCGCCCCTGACTGCCCTTTAGACAGGACTCGCCCGCCTGCTCTGCTCTGCTTTGCTTTGCTCGTGGTGTGAGGCGAGGGCGGCTGGGCGGGGCTTCCAAGCCGAGCTCTTGTGGGCCAATGGGAAGACGCCGAGAAGGGAGTTCTGTCACACCGAACTCGCACGCGGGAGCGCCGAGGGCGACTTTCCGCTTGGGGACTTTGGGAAGAAACGCTCCCTGGGCATTTAAAAAGAGAAAAAAGAAAAGTCAGGGTTGCACCGAGGGAGGGAGGGTGGGACGGAGGAGGTTCAACACCTGTTGTAAACTAACCAATCCCACAACTCAAGATGCCACGGGGGGGGGGGGGGTGTTGGTTAAGACTCGAAGCTGCCCGCGGGCAAAAGATTGATTTGATTGGCCCCATTTCCTGTTGTTTTGCCTCCTTGTTTATCGCCCGCTGAAGTCAACGCGCCAATAAATAAGAGCCTTCTCTGTGACGGCCCCGACCCTCTGGAACCAGCTCCCCCCAGAGATTAGGATTGCCCCCACCCTCCTTGCCTTTCGTAAACTCCTTAAAACCCACCTCTGCCGTCAGGCATGGGGGAACTGAGACATCTCCCCTTGCCTATGTAGTTTTATGTAAGGTATGTTTGTGTGTATGCTTTTTAAATAATGGGTTTTTTTAGGCTTTTAATGTTAAATTGTTATTTTAGATTCTTAATATTAGATTTGTTATTGTATATTGTTTTATCACTGCTATGAGCCGCCCCGAGTCTGCGGAGAGGGGTGGCATACAAATCTAATAAATAATAATAATAATTTCGTTTTATTTTTAAGGTAATCTGTATAAATGAAAAGAATTATTGACGGTAATTCTTCCATACTGAAGATGGGTCAATTTCTCCAGGCTAAAACCAGTATGAATGCAGCCTGTTCGCACTTCAGCACATTTTATTCCATTTTTTAAAAAAATCTAAATTTTTACAAAGCAGAAGGAGATGACCAGGCATGTATGTTTCCCTTAACAAACTTTGATTTTTTTAAAAAAAGTTCTCTTGCCAGCTGCTGATTTGGAAGCTATGTTATGAAAATACATCCTAGGTGCTTCTTTCTTTCATTCTTTTTTTAGCCATGGAAAGATTTTCAGCTCATAGCAACCACCATGGAGATTTTCTCCACAATGATTTGTTGCTAACCTGGTTTTTCAGATCTTTTATGGTTTATCCCTGGCCACTTTAACTAAATCCATCCACTTTGCTACTGGCCATCTTCTTCTCTTGTCTTCCATGTTTCACACAGCATAGAGTCTTCCCCAGAGAACTAGGCCTTGCATAATACATATACAACATTGTAATTTGTGCCAAGGCTTTACTCTAGTAATTGTAATTAGCACAATGTCTTATTCTTAGATGCTGCTCTGAGAGAAATGGCTTCCTCCTTAATAATCATGCATGGCACAATGACATTAAATTGAAATGTTCTGTTTGTAGCAAGAGGAACTGAGAGAAGACACTTTCCCTTGTTTCTGTTTAGTTATTTTAACTTGCCTCTGAAACAAAGTTTCCTTTATTATTGTTTATGCCTCACTTTCCCTTATGATTGAGAAACTAGTGATAACATGACCTAATTATTCCTGGTATGTTTCATATCGCTCTCTAGAAATAGTTTAACACATTTGTGCTTAACATTACTGGGAAATATAAAACATTTGCAAGCATAGGAATTCACTATTCCTAACATTAGTTGCGCAAAATAATATGTTTTAATATGCATTGATTCCCACCAAATTACAGAGTGCAATATAGAATGGTTTAGTTACAGTCACATGAAGTTTTACAACTAAACTTTTAGTTTTACTTTTGTTTTACAACAAAATTGTAGCATTGCATTTTAATATTTCAAAAAGCAAGGATAGAATAAAGTGTTCCAATATAGAGCTGGAAGACACCTTGGAGGTCTTCTAGCCTAGCCTACTGTTCAAGCAGGAGACTTAATACCTGGGGTCACGGCAGTGTCATGTGATGTATCAGGACTTTTCCCCCTTCACTAAAAGGGGGGGGGGGCGTGTCCAGCACGTGAACCATCTAACTTGTGGGCCAGCAGTTTGACAGCCCTATACTGTACTATTTCAGACAGGTGACTGTTCAATCTCTTAAAAACCTCCAAAGATAAAGCACACACAACTTCTGAAGGCAAGCTCTTCCACTGGTTAATTGTCCTCACTGTTAGGAAGTTTCACCTTAATTTCAAGTTGTTCCTTTTCTTGATTAGTTTTCATCCATTGTTTCTTATCCTGCCCTCTGCTGCTTTGGAAAATAAATTGACATCCTCTTCTTTGTGGCAGCCTCTCAAATACTGGAATACTGCTCTCATGTCTCCCCCTAGTCCTTCTTTTCTCTAAACTAGCCAAACCCAAATCTTCCAACCATTCTTCATATTTTTCGGCCTCCAGGTCTTTAAACATCTTAGTTGCCTTTTGCACTTTTTTATAATGTGATCAAAACTGGATGCAGTATTCAAGGCGTGGCCTTATTAAGGCTTTATAAAGCAGTACTAATACTTCACGTGATTTTGATTCTATGCCTCTGTTTATATAACCAAGCATTGCATTAGCTTTGTTGCCTACTGAGACACATTGCTAACTCATATTTAAGTGATTGATACTAGGACTCCAAGGTTTCTCTCAGAGTTACTGTTTTTGATCCAGGTTTCACCTAATCTGTATTTGTACCTTTACTTTTTCCTACTCAGATGTAAAAACCTTGCTTTTCTCCACATTAAATTTCATTTTGCTGGATTGAGCTTTTTGGATAGAGCTTTTAGTATGCTTTGCATCTGACTACCATTCAGGAACTTACCAGTTGGCTTCCAAGAAACAAAGTCTGTGAGGGTTGCTAGATTTGCTTATGATTCACTTAATTGCAGTAATTCGCTTAACCATGGCAAAAAAAGGTTGTAAAATTGGATAAAACTCACTTAATAATCAACTTCATTAGCAACAGTCCTAAATGTGGTCATTGTACAAAGTGCAGCCAAGTAAGCTATTGTGGGGCTCCCAATATCTGCCCACATTTCAACAACACTCCATGAGCTGCACTGGTTTCCAATTGGTCTCCAGGCACAATTCAAAGTGCTGGTTACGACCTATAAAACATTACATGGCTTAGGACCATATTACTGATGGGACCGTCTTCTGCCTCATGTATCCCTGCAACCGGTTAGGTCCCATAGAGTTGGCCTTCCCCAGGTCCTGTCGGCCAGACAATGTCATCTGGCTAGGGGAAGAGCCTTCTCTGGGGTGGCCCCGGCCCTCTGGAATGAACTCCCTCCAGACTGCCCCCTCCCTCCTGGTCTTTTGTAAAGCTTTGAAGACCTACCTCTGCCAGCGGGCATGGGGACCTTGAGTTACGAGATTGTCCCCCGCTGATATGAATGATTGAATTGGATTAATGTGGATGATTGCGTAAGGGGTTTTGAATTTTTACTAACTTTGTATATGTCTTTTAAAATAATTAGATTTCTCGTGTATATTATGTTTATTTACAATGTTGTATGCTGCCCTGAGTCTCTTCGAGAAGGGCGGCATAGAAATCTAATTAATAAAATAAATAATAAATAAATAAGTTAAAGACATGAACATCCTCTTACTTCCTTTTTCTAGCTATTCCTCAATTACGTTTGCTGCATGTTTCAAATCTTTCCTGGTAGTTACAATATTTGTTTAGTATGAACAAGATTCCCAGGTTAAAACTCAACAAAAATATTTTAATTACTATTTTCCTTTTCCTAAACTTCCTGGTTGTTGTTGTCTTTTACCTGTTGTCTGATCATTTGTAAACCATTCCATCACTTTTCCAGCCACTTGATCTAGATAGAAGGTTTTGAGAGAAGTAAACAGACTAATTAAAAGTACATTCCTTTCAGGTTTTGAATCAGGGACATTCTGCAGGTCAAGCATTATAATAAGCATGAGACTGAGAAAAAAAAAAACAAGTTGCAGCAGACCTTGAGGAAAAGCTAGAAAATGTGAGAATGTTTTATTATTATTTTATTTCAAAGCTGTTTGTTGTGTCTGCATATATGTGCATTTTGACACCTTATTTTTATATATAAATCTATTTTTTTAAATTTTGTATACAGTATGTATAAAACATTGTTTTGAATGGTATGTGCATCCAGTTTTCATGTAAATAATTTCAAATGACTAACAAGTAACACACAACATTTATTTGAAAGTTAGAACCATTTCATTACTTCCTCTTTCCTTCCTTCTTCCACCATAACATAATGCTATGCACTAGGCTATTTTGAAAACAATAAAGGCAGGATATAAACAAACAAAAGCATAAGTCTTAACAGTATTTCACACCATGCTTTAAACACAGATTTTGGCTTTGCTAAAGTGTCCATAGAACATTTCCGGTTAGTTAAAAATTTAAAACCAAATTTAGTGACTAAACTTCAGCTAGTTAAAGAGACAAACAGGTCAGGGATGAGTATTTAACAGTATTCTGTGAACATACAATCCCAATAAAATGTTTTAAAGGAAGAAAATGAGCTAGTAATAGGAATGTAGCTTCTATTGTATTTCAGTTGAATTGTGATGGATGTATACTGTAGGTTCATGATGATCCAATGTTTAAAATGTCACAAAGATTTCTGATCAGATATGGATAATTGATAGAAATTCCTATGTTGTATTATCAGTTGATAGCTTTCATAGAGCTGCAAGTTTCATAGAAGATTATCATGTTTAAAACTTATAGATCAAAAATCTAAGTAAGAATAGCAAAAGCCCAGCTGAGGAAGAAAGAGTCATAGAATTTAGAAATGATTCACCATATGTAACAAATATGTTGGTTGTTAAGTGTGTTTTGGGATTGGGCGGCATAGAAGTAAAAAATTAAATTAAATTAAATTAATTAAATTAAATACATTTTATATAATACTGCATTCTTATGCACATTTTCCTAGAAGCAAAATCTATTGAAAATGATGGACTATGTAAGTCAAAATTTCCATTTTAAATTTGTTAACATTTTGTCAGACATCTGCAAGCTGCACATCTGCTACCAGATATTTCTCCCTGTAAATTGACAATTTTTTCAGCAACAAAGATGGCTTTTTAGTTTAGTGTGATCAGAAGAATTAAACACCAACAAAATATTCAGCTTAAAAAAACCACACTTCTACCATATCTATGCTACAGATTATATTGCTTTTTGTATTTGCTCATATTCCATAGTTATAAACAAATTATTATCATTTATTTTGTATCATATTCTTCGTGTCACCATGGGATATGAACTTTGTAATTTAAGATTTTATATATACTTTGAACTTCTCATAATGTACCCGGGAATAAGATTTTATATATACTTTGAACTTCTCATAATCTACGTGGAAGTTAGATTGTATATACACTTTGAACTTCTTATAGTGTACCTGGAAGTTTAGAGTTTAATTAAGCACTTGCTCTTTAAGGAAGGCGACTAGCAATGTATGCAGAATAAATGCAATGAAAAAGGATTTGTTAAGCTTTTGTTTGTTTGTTTGTTTTTACCAGGAAGGTGATAATTAGTCTGCTCTAACTGACATTGCCACTCTTGTTTAAACTTTGTAGCAATTTCTAATTAGTACTGTCCTTGACAGGTTTTCAAAAATATTGAGCTTGATAACAATAGTCCGTTCCAAAACCGGTTGCTACAGCTTCGCACTTGTGCACTCACGCCAGGAGTAACCGAACCAGGAGTAACCCACTGCTGCTTAATAGTGATGGCCAATAGGCAAGCTCTTCATTGGACTGCTACTATAAAAACATCACATTGTAGCATTTATGTTTGTTGTTATGTTGTAATTTACAGTAGTGGAGTTGCCAAGAAGAGAAGTCGGTAGCTCTATAGGAGCCCAAGTGGTGTAGTGGTTAGAATGCAGTATTGTAGACAGTGTTCCCTCTAATTTTTTGGGGGGGTGGGCGGAAAAGTATAGTGTCTGAGCGGCAGTCCCTTCGGGACTGGGCGGCACAGAAATATTAAATAAACAAACAAAGAAACAAATAAAAAACCCACCTGTTTTGCCTCAGAGAATTTCAAAATAAAATACTGTACTGTGTGTCTATAACAGTGAGCTCATAATAGGGCAACTCTATCAATATCAAAATGCCACTTAAATAGTTGAGCTAGTTTCAAACTAGATTTTGATTTTCTTTCTCTCTTCCTTACTCCCATTCTTTTTCTTTCTCTTTTCCTTCCTCTCTTTTTTCTATCTGTTTCTCTCTCTTCCTCTCTTCCTCTCTCTCTCCTTCCTTCTCACTCTTTCCCTCTCGGCTTCTGGGCAGGTTTGGAAAACTCTGAGTTGATGGTGATTTTTAAGTGAGCGATTGCTCACTGCTCAGCTTAGAGGGAACTATGATTGTAGACTAACTCTGCCCATAGCCAGGAGTTTGATTCTGACAGCCTCAATGTCAACTCAGCCTTCCATCCTTCTGAGGTCTTCAAAATGAGGACCCAGATTGTTGGAGGCAATATGTTGACATTGTAAACCACTCAAAGAATGCTGCAAAGCACTATGGGGCGGTATATAAACCTAAATGCTATTAGCAGTAGCAATAAGACTTACATACCACTTCACAGTGCTTTACAGCCCTCACTAATCAGTTTAAAGAATCAGCATAATGCCCCCCCAAAATCTGGGTCCTCAGTTTACTGACCTTGGAAGGATGAAAGACTGAGTCAACCTTGAGCCTGGTAAAATTGAAACTGCCAAATTGCAGCCAGTCGGCAGAATTAGTCTGCAATAGTGCATTCTAACTACTATGCTGCCGTGTCTCTTAATAGTAATATTGTTATTACTATTAAGATATTAGCTTATTGTATTATCATTAATATTATTATTATTCACATTTCCAATAATCTATTAAAATGTCCTTCAAGACTATTTCAGACAGCACAAATCTTAGCTCATTATACTTACACTCTTAATCACATGAACCTAATTCTTTTTCTTAATTGTGGCTCGTTTACAGATTATATTGTCAAGATAATTTCTAGTTCATGTTCTCCCAGCAACATTATAGCTGAAGCAGTTGTGATCTTGCAATAGGAAAACCATTGTTTAGAACTCATAAAGATAAACAGAGGAAAAGTCCATGGCAATTCAAATAAATACAGTTAGTATTAATCTCAGTTTTCTTTGGAATTGCAAAGAGCATAACTGTTATGAATGAGCCAGATGAAAGCTTCTCAAATGGCCACTTCCTATTCTTTCTGTTGGCAAATAACAGCTCCATGGTGATATTAGACTTATTTTTTCTTATCATTAAGAAAGCAATGATGTATTCATGTCTGCCGGCCCTGTCTGACTGGTACAATTTGAAAACAACTGATTAGTTTAAATTTAATGTGTCATTCAGATGCATGACACATACTGTGTTTCCCTGAAAATAAGACCCTGTTTTATATTTTTTGAACCCTGAAATAAGCACTTGGCCTTATTACCATGCACTCAAAAGCCCAAATGGGTTTATTTTAAGGGGATGTCTTATTTTGGAGAAAACAGGGTAGTACTTCTGTATTCAGCTAATCAGAAAAACATAAATTTCATTATATTTGTTCGAGGCTATATTTTCTGGTTAGTTCAGATAAAAAGTAAGCCATATTGTGCATTTGGACCAAACATGAAATCTGAAACTATAAACGTTCTCAACTTAGATGTGTTTTAGATATGTGACCTTCAATTCCAGAATACTTTGTCCACCAAGGCCACTACCTGAATTCTAGTTCTAATTCTGGAGGCTCTGCACACAGTCACTCAGGCCTTCATCACCTTCCATCTTGATTATTGCAATGTGCTCTGCATGGGGCTACCCTTAAAGAGTGTACAGAGACTCCAGAATGCAGCCGTTTGAGATGTTATGGGTGTACACCCATATAACACCAATGCTCCATGAGCTGCGCTGGCTATTGATTAGTCTCCGGGCACAATTCAAAGTGTTGGTTATAACCAGTGATGGGCTACCAAAAATTTTACTACCACACTGTGGACGTGGCTTATGCATTTTGTTTCAACATCTTTCAGTGCAAATTGGGTGCTCTGGGGTGGAGCTCCAAATTTTGCTACCGGAACTGCGTTCCTGACCCTTCCCGTAGGAGCCCATCACTGATTATAACTTATAAAGCCCTACATGGCTTAGAACCAAACTATCTTTGGGACCGTCTCCTGCCGCATACCTCCCAGAGACCAATAAGATCTCACACGGTTGGCCTTCTCTGGGTCCCGTCGACTAAGCAATGCAGGTTGGTGAGGCTGTGGGGGCTGCCCCGGTTCTATGGAACCAACTCCCATCTGATGTCTGTACTACTCTCACTCTACTGGCCTTCCGAAAGGCAGTGAAGACCTGGCTTTCCCGGCAGACCGGGGGCCGTAAAGACTACCATCTGTCACAGCCAAATCTGTGTTGATAGGCTAGGTATGTATGTTGATTGATTGGATTGTTGTGGGTATTTAAATAGGATTTTATTGTTTTATTATGATTTGAGTATTGCCCACAAGATCATATGCTGCAACGTCCTACCGGTCAATGACTACTTCAGCTTCAACCGCACCAACACAAGAACACACAACAGATTCAAACTTAATACGAACCGCTCCAAATTTGACTGTAAAAAATATGATTTCAACAATCGAGTTATCGAAGCGTGGAACTCATTACCAGAGTCAATTGATTTCAACAATCGAGTTATCGAAGCGTGGAACTCATTACCAGAGTCAATTGTGTCAACCCCTAACCCCCAACATTTCTCCCTTAGACTCTCCACGATTGACCTCTCCAGGTTCCTAAGAGGCCAGTAAGGGGCGTACATAAGTGCACTGGTGTGCCTTTCGTCCCCTGTCCAATTGTCTTTCCTTTCTCTCACTTATCATATATATTTTCTTTCTTTCATATATCCTCTCCTCTAAGTTCACTTTACCCTTATATATATTACTACATGTCTATTTTTCTTCCTATGTATTTGTGTATTGGACAAATGAATAAATAAAAATAAATAAATAGAAACATAGAAACATAGAAGTCTGACGGCAGAAAAAGACCCCATGGTCCATCTAGTCTGCCCTTATACTATTTTCTGTATTTTATCTTAGGATGGATATATGTTTATCCCAGGCATGTTTAAATTCAGTTACTGTGGATTTATCTACCACGTCTGCTGGAAGTTTGTTCCAAGGATCTACTACTCTTTCAGTAAAATAATATTTTCTCATGTTGCTTTTGATCTTTCCCCCAACTAACCTCAGATTGTGTCCCCTTGTTCTTGTGTTCACTTTCCTATTAAAAACACTTCCCTCCTGGACCTTATTTAACCCTTTAATATATTTAAATGTTTCGATCATGTCCCTTTTCCTTCTGTCCTCCAGACTATACAGATTGAGTTCATTAAGTCTTTCCTGATACGTTTTATACTTAAGACCTTCCACCTTAAGACCAATAATTATAGTTAGACTTAATTTTAATATTGACTTCTTCTATTATTGTATTATATTGTGTTTTATATTGTTGTAAGCCGCCCTGAGTCTCATAGGATTGGGAAGCATAAGAGTCAAATTAATAAAATAATAAAGTGCTGAAGTCCAATGATTTGGATAACCCCAAGACTGAGAAAACCTGCTGTGAACTCATGATTATTTTATTTTATTCAGTTTAATCAGAATAATTAACCAGAATAACTCAAAGCTTCCCACAGAAAGTTAACAACCAAAACAAAGCAACATACCAAAGATATACAAAAGAATTAAAATGCAAAATCACAAAATGCCCTGCCCCATTTTTAGAACCAGATCTCCAAATGGACCTTGGACAGTAATCTTAAATGAGGAAGTACAATTCATCCAAGATTAGAGACTGAGATAGGAAAGCAGATATGTAGACCCCTGATATCAACAGCTGCTGACTATCATGAGAGATGTGTTGGACTTAGTTCCCATCAACCCTAGCCAAGGAAAACAACACCATGCCTGCCCATGTATTATAGAATACATATGGGAAAAGTAGTTCTCCCCATTTAACAGGAAGGAAGCTCTATTGTGCATAATGGGATGCCTCTTGGTATAAACTTCTATCCTTTTCAAAGTCATTGTCCAGTTCTGAGTTTGGAAGAACAATATTGCCCCATGATGGAGGATAATATTTCAATATATTTATTTTTCTTTACAGTAATTAGTATTAAGAGAATAAATTTTGCAAGACACATTTCTTGGGACTTGTAGGTATGAAAACTAGGCATACACTCTCTGGTGAGAAAGCCATGTTCTTTGTATCATTGTATTGGTAGTATACAAAGATATAACAATGTTTATATATGTGATACTAGTAAGAGAGAAACATTAGGACAGGAGATGGAAGGCACACTGGTGCACTTATGAACGCCCCTTACTGAATTAGGAATTGGGTGAGGTCAACAGTGGACAATCTAAGGGTAAAGTTTTTGGGGTTAGGTGATGATACTACAGAGTCTGGTAGTGAGTTCCGTGCATCAACTACTCAGTTACTAAAGTCACATTTCCTGCAGTCGAGTTTGGTGCGGTTTGCTTTAAGTTTGTATCTGTTGTGTGCTCGTTTGAAGCCGAAGTAATTGTGACAGGAAGGACGTGGCAGCAGATGATTTTATGGGCTATGCTTAGGTCGTGTTTAAGGAGACGTAGTTCTAATCTTTCTAAACCTAGGATTTGTAAGTCCAGTTGTGTAGGGTATACTGTTGTGAATGGAGGAGTGAAGGGCTCATCTAATAAAGTATCTCTGAATGTTTTTTAGAGTGTTTATGTCCGAAATGCTGTGAGGGTTCCAGACAGATGAGCTATATCCCATTATCTGCCACTTTCTGAACATCCTGCCTTCTTTCTGCCAGAAGTGGTACTTCTTCTCTAGTATTTTCCTTTTGCTTAGTTGAATAATTGGAAGAAATACAACAGGCATTGAAAAAAGAGAGAACAGGCTCAAATGAGAATGGATTGCACCCACCCTTCAAAATCTGAACTGGGTTTCTCACAGAATCAAGCCACCTGGCCTGGTTTCCTGTCTCCAGTGAGATCAAAAACATATCCTGGAAAGCATCCGGTTCTCTCTTCTGACTGCAATCCAAAGACACAAGGATAAATGACAGATAAACTGTCTCTCAGGAAGCTCAGCCCTATGACAGTTTTCCCTCTTGGTGCATTTTTTAGAAAAGGTCTTTATAGCCTGCCCCTCTCCAGAGGAATTTGTGTCAGGCTTACCATCCATAGAATCAAAACCGAATTCAAATGCAGCTCAGTTAATTCATTACATTTAAAAGTCATGCAGTTTCAAACACAAAATAATAGCTATGTAGGCACTTCAGGGGCAAGCCAGATAGGCGGACTCTGAATGCTAAATTCTAAATCCAGGAATAAATGGTTAGGGTTGCAAAAGGTAGTTTGTGACAACAGCAGCCTGGCTCCTAGGAAGGGGGCATTCTAAAGACAGGATGCCACAGAAAGCAAGGCCTTCTCCAACATTCCCACATCAATGAACTTCTCTCTGTCATAAGATGCTGAAGATCTTAACATAGGATGTCTTTCTTTCATTCTTTCATTCTTTTTTTCATTCTTAAACTGCTCATGATTTTAATTGCCGTTATGGAAATCTTCACTGCCCCATTCTGCAATGAGCTTCAATTTCTTTGAGGGAGGAGTGTATTCTAAATGCACAGACTATTTGGATAAGCAGTGCTGGCATTAATTGATTGCTTATGTATCATCAAGTCATTTTCAACTCTAGTGATCACATAGAGAGATTTTCTCAATGATATCCTGGCATAGTTGCCTGAATGTATTCCAAGCTACCAATGCCACATGGGGTCAAGTCACCTTCCTCAAAATGAAGTATTTTTTTCTTTATTCAGTCACAAACTCTAGATACAAGACATAACCTCTCACATATGTTGGGTTGATGAAGAATTAAGAGAATCATCTATAATGATCAGTGTTCAGTCCTAGGCTAGCCTTATCCAAATGAGGTCTCAGCATGGACATTGATATAATATCTGAGACTACCTCATGTGCTCAATACATGCTAGGACAGTAGGGTTTTCATACAAGAACAAGAACATCTCAACAGATAACAAGATCGGTTTGCATAGTAATACATGGAAAAATTAGGTGAGATCAACTTCAAAACTCTCTAACTTAGACTCTAGTAATATAAGTAATTCAAATTCAGCCCTTTGATCTAGTATCAAGTGATAATGGAGATTTCTTCCAAACTGACCTAGCATTTGAAAATAGCACTATACAACCAAAAGGTAAATTGGCCTGGCCCGTGTAACCTTGTGAGGGAGTAAAATGTAGGATAGTTTTCAGGTTTTATTGACTCTCGGCCTAGCCCCCATCCCAGTGCCATTGTTCTCTCTTTCCCAATTCAGATCAAGAAAAATACCCCCGCATAGCTGACATTAATAAACTAAAAGATAATTGTCATGTTACAAGTGCTGTGTTTTTCAGAGTATAAAATGCACTTTCCCACCCCCATAAAAGTGGGTGGAAATGTCTGTGCAGCTTATACAGCGAATATTGTGGCAGGGGGAGGGGGTTGGTGTGGCGCCAATCAGCTTTTCAAGAATGGGTAGAGTCAGAAGCAAAAGTGGCAGTGAAGCCGTGGTGAAAGAGCAATGGTGAAGGGGCAGCAGCAGCAGTGAAGGGGGGGTGGCAAAGTGGTGATGGTGAATGGGCCATGGGCAATGGGCTGCAGCAGCAAAGGGCTGCGGCAAAATGGTGGCAGCGATAAATGGGACGCAGCAGCGATGTCGAATGAGCCACGGCAAACGGGTGAGATGAATACCGGATAGGTGCTCAAAATGGGTGAGCAGTGTGCTCGGGCAGTAGGAAAAGCAAGTAGGATGCTTGGCTGCATAGCTAGAGGTATAACAAGCAGGAAGAGGGAGATTGTGATCCCGCTATATAGAGCGCTGGTGAGACCACATTTGGAATACTGTGTTCAGTTCTGGAGACCTCACCTACAAAAAGATATTGACAAAATTGAATGGGTCCAAAGACGGGCTCCAAGAATGATGGAAGGTCTTAAGCATAAAACGTATCAGGAAAGACTTAATGAACTCAATCCGTATAGTCTGGAGGACAGAAGGAAAAGGGGGGACATGATCGAAACATTTAAATATGTTAAAGGGTTAAATAAGGTCCACGAGGGAAGTCTTTTTAATAGGAAAGTGAACACAAGAACAAGGGGACACAACCTGAAGTTAGTTGGGGGAAAGATCAAAAGCAACGTGATAAAATATTATTTTACTGCAAGAGTAGTAGATCCTTGGAACAAACTTCCAGCAGACGTGGTTGGTAAATCCACAGTAACTGAATTTAAACATGCCTGGGATAAACATATATCCATTGTAAGATAAAATACAGGAAATAGTATAAGGGCAGACTAGATGGACCATGAGGTCTTTTTCTGCCGTCAGTCTTCTATGTTTCTATGTTTCTATGCTGGGAGACAGAAGCAGAGTTTTTTTCTTGTTTTCTTCCCCGAAATCTAGGTGCATCTTATAGTCCAAAAATGTGATTAAATATAGCTTAAAATATAGGGTGCAGAACAGTGGATCTATATAGTACTAAACCAAGGCACTAGCTTTGTGGTTTGAGGCTTTTTGCTTCTTTCTGTTGAGGTGGGCAGGTGTCCATATTCAGAACTTGCCAAGGTCTCTACAATCTTCATCAAACCACCAGCCAAATACCAGAGCAAACTGAGGGATCAGCTGGTGAGGGCCGACTCCCTATGTTATCTATTTGGAAACAGTCTGGGGTAGTAAAGGTCCAATTAGGAGAGTCTGGTAAATGTCATAGATAAATGCTCGAAATTCTTTGAACCAAGGACAAAGAAACCGACATACAAAAAGGGTACATATAATCTTCCCTCAATGGAAGCAGAGATAAGCAGCTTGGGAAATAGTGCAAGCTTATAACCTGAACCTACCAAGAAAGCCTCTCCTTGGAAGTTTTAAGCAAAGTACCAAGCATAGAAGTAAAGATAAAGCAAAGAAGCATGCCTTTACTTTATGAACATTATTCAGAATGGGAAGGACTACCACGGGAAGTTTTATTTTAATTTTTAAAAATTATTAAGCCTAGAACACAATGTCAGAAAATGGAGATCCTATTCAAATAAGAACATGCATTTGCTTTATGAACATTATTCAGAATAGGAAGAACGACCAGTGAAATGGTGCTTTTTTAAGTGTGTTAGAACACACTGACATAAAATGTAAGGAATAATCGTATTTTATATTCTTATGGATGACATACAGATTCCAAAGCATATTTTTTTCCAAACTGACACCCTCTTAATAAATTGGAACTAACATTTCAAGAAATTGTGTGTTAATTATTGCCTATTTTTAAGATGATTGCAAGCATCACTTATATTATGTTCTGTTGTCATCTAATCATATGCGCTGGAGAGTTTGACCATCTTCAAATTTAATATTGTTAGCAAAGCATATTAGTAAAGCAATTCTTAAAATTTTATGAAACGCTTGTTGACTGAGTCAGCACTTAGAAGTTAACCCGTCTTGGATATCAAGGATATGAATATTAAAACTATTTTAATTATAGGATTGCAGTATCAGAATCTTGCAAATCTGAAACCACCCCTCCAACTGCCTTTATCTACAAGAGAATTAGGGAGGGTCAAATTTGAGATGTTTTTTTCAAATTACATATGTTTTTGACTCACACTTCTCTAATCTGATCCTTGTCTTGGTTTCAGCTTTTCTTTCTGTTCTTCAAGGTTGTTCTTACAGCCCATTACAAGTGCAGCCTCAATTAAATTATATAGATCACTCTGATAATCACTCCCAGATGTTTTTATTTCACTATTCTTTTTGTTCTCCATCTCTGATTCTTAATTATCTAGGGATATGTCTGTTTTGTTTTTGTTTTCACCTATTTGTTTTTAGACCAGTACATTATTAGGCTAATATTGTGAAGGATTCCAGAACTTTGTGAATTTCATTAACACCCCCTCAACCTTCCCGTTTAAAATATGCTGCCAATTTTGTTTTCCAATAGGTGGGTAGCTCTTGAGGTGGATTTCTGACATCTTGCTTAGCTGTAAGAAGAGATGGGCTGACACCTTCAGAAATGACATCCCATTTGGAGTTTTCTGTTTTGCTAAAATGTTGATCTTGAACTAAAGTAGAGTACTAGACAATTTTTCCTGTACATTGAAAAACTGGCTATCGAGAGAGGGGGGGAGAGGGAGGGAGGGAGAGAGAGAGAAGAATGCTTTCAAATTTATATGAAACCTACATAGTAGTAGGACTCTGAAAACTCAAATTATACATCATAAATGTTTTTTGTTTCAAAAAAATACTCATTCAACACTGAAACACTCTTTGAAATTCTGACACATGAACAATTTTATTTGCCAAATTTAATTAGAGAAAACCTAACCTATGGAATCTTTCCCTTTATTATTCTTTCTTTGTTTTTTACATACACATGGTGTAAGGAAACCACAGATAAAAGATTTTAAAACATCTGGTTATCCCAGTTGTTCCTCAATGACTAATGTCATATCATCATGTTTGGCATCTCACTTTTTGGGGGAGAGGTGGACAGGGAGTCACTGCTCACAGTCACTCATGCCCTCATCACCTCGAGATTCGATTACTGCAATGCTCTCTACATGGGACTACGTTTGAAAAGTGTTTGGAAACTTCAGATCATGCAGAACGCAGCCGCAAGAGCCATCGTGGGGCTTCCAAGATTCGCCCATATTTCCTCAACACTCCGTGGCTTGCATTGGCTGCTGATCAATTTCCGGTCACAATTCAAAGTGTTGGTCATGACCTTTAAAGCCCTACATGGCTTTGGATCAGACTACCTCTGGAACCGCCTGCTACCGCACGAATCCCAGCGACCGATAAGGTCCCACAGAGTTGGCCTTCTCTGGGTCCCGTCGACTAAAGAATGTTGTTTGGCGGGCCCCAAGGGAAGAGCCTTCTCTGTGGCGGCCCCGGCCCTCTGGAACCAACTCCCCCTGGAGATTAGAATTGCCCCCACCCTCCCTGTCTTTCGTAAACTACTCAAGACTCATTTATACCGCCATGCATGGGGGAGTTGAGATATTCCTTCCTCCTAGGCCATTAGAAGTTATGCATGGTATGTTTGTGTATATGTTTGGTTTTATAATAAGGGTTTTTAGTTGTTTTATTATTGGATTGTCACATGCTGTTTTTATCATTGTTGTTAGCTGCCCCGAGTCTACGGAGAGGGGCAGCATACAAATCCAATAAATTATTATTATTATTATTATTATTATTATTATTATTACTTCAATATTGTAGGGGTGGTCCTGCTGAAACAAGGTTGCAAAATAATCCAAATTATCTTATTTATTTAATTCGTTCTGTTGCCAATTGTATTCAAAGTTATTCTAAGCAGATTGCCTAGTTTAATACAAATTAAGGTATAGAATAACAGTTTAAATGATATCACAGGTAAATATCATTTTTCCATATTTAGAAGAAGAAGAAAAAAAATCTCTGTTGATCCCCATTCTTACAATCAGGAATTGCTAAACTCATGGATATTTCAAAAGCACAGTGAGTTAGAGTATAGCACTGCAGGCTACTTCAACTGAATGCTAACTGCAGTTTGGCAGTTCGAATCTCATCGGCTCAAGGTTGACTCAGCCTTCCATCCTGCCAAGGTGGGTAAAATGTGGACCCAGATTGTTGGGGACAATATGCTGATTCTGTAAACCTCTAAGAGGGCTGTAAAAGACTATAAAGAGGTATATACGTTTACCAGTAAGCGCTATTGCTATTGCTATATCTAATCACTTGTAAGGTTTGGTTTAACTACAATTTATTGAACAAAGTACAAATATCTCTAAGCAAAATACTAAACCAAAATTAATAAGTGAAGCAGGCCTATATACTGGAGCATATAGAAGTTTGTATAATATGTTCCCTTTTGCTGTCAAAAGATTTTACCTTACCTTATTAAAAGCAAATTTGCTTATTGTCCTGTGCCTGATAGTACTAACCTTACCACAGATTCTACTGGAATAGAGAAATTACACTACTATGAAACTGCAAGCAAGAAAACCCTATTAACTTACTTGAAAAAAATCTCCTTTTGAAATTTATAAATGGAATATTTAAATAAATAAAATCGTAAATAATAACTAGTTGCAGCTGATATTCCCTTGGAATGAACTAGACAGCTTTCAATTATTCTGAAACAAATGAGTGGAGCTGGGTTTCCCCCCTCCCTCCCCCCAACACACATTTTCTAAAATGTCAAAGCTATAGTTGGAACCATATGCACAGCTCTGGATCCCAAATTTATGGAAATTTGAGTATGCTAAAAAAAAAATCTTATTTTTGTTACCTGGCTTGTATTCTGTACTATATCCAAGCACTAACCATAAAAAGCAAATGTTGATTGAAATCAAAAGCCATATAACTATGCAGTGAATCTCTTAGCAATTAGTGTTCTAATTTCAAGAAATACAAGTAAATTTGAATTATTTATTATTTATTTATTAACTGGACTTTTATACCACCCCTCTCTGAGGATTCGGGGTGGCTTTCAACATATAATAAAACAATATGAAACTTCTTAATCCAATTAATTAAATTTGAGATCTAAAAACCCAAGAACCATAAAAACAGTCATTTCATTCAATCAACTTTCTCTCAACACATACATTGGCCAGGGGGCAAGAATCTAATGGCCCCAAGCCTGATGGCATAAATGAGTTTTAAGACTCTTATGGAAGGCAAGCAGGGTGGGGGCAGTACGAATCTCCGGGGGAGTTAATTCCAAAGGGCCGACACCCTCAGAGAGAAAGCTCTTCCCCTAGGCCCTGCCAACAACATTGTCTAGTTGACGGGATGTGGAGAAGGCCAACTCTGTGGGACCTGACCGGTTGCTGGGATTCATGCAGCAGAAGGCTGTCCCGCGTGCCTTGTAGGGCTGTATAGATCATAACCAATACTTTGAATTGAGTCCAGAAACCAATTGGCAGCCAATGCAGACCCTGGAGGGTTGGAGAGATATGTCTGGGCAAGCCCATGACTGCTCTCGTGCCTGCGTTCTGCACAATTTGTAGTTTCCAAACGATCTTCAAAGGTATCCCCACTAATTGCCTTTCCCCAAACTGCCACTGAGAAATATTATATTTGAAGGAGATGTTTAGAATCTCTTGACAATCTACCACAAAAGAAAGGCTCTGAGACAGTTGCTAATATCTTACTACATTCATTCATTCATTCATTCATTTATAAAATTTGTAGGCTATCCATCTTACCTCAAGGTACCACCAGCATCAACTTTATCTCAAGGTACCGTCAACATCAATTTTACCTTAAGGTATCATAAACATCGACTGGATGATCAAAATATCTGTATCCTGTATCTATCATGCATATGTACAAAAATAAGGGCAATTTTTCTCATCTTCTCCATGACTAATTTCTTCTGTGTGTAGCTTATTTCTTGAAGAAATGGCAACACCTCATCCAAGGCTTCCTGTGGATTATGCCATCCTAATGGTCAGTTAACGATATTAATTACATATAATAACAAGGTGGCAGATTTTGCTGCACCCTTTAAACCATGTCCATGGTTTAAAAACTGTCTTAAAAAAGAAAGGAATGCATAGCAATGCATGACTTTGGGTCTTGCATAACTCTGCAAGAATGGGCTTCAAAAATGTCTTCCCAAAAATATTGAGGAGGAGAAGGTAAAGGCCAATTTTCCCAAATGCATGAATCTTAAAAGCATGCACTCACTATAGCAGTGGAAGATTATGTTGTTGTTAGTTGGGAAGCTGTGCCTGACCCATCGCAACCCCAAGGACAACTTTTCTCCAAGCCTTGGAAGATTATATTAGTATTGAAATCAGATAAATGGAAAACTTTCATTTATTTGTTTGTTAATTTAATATAAATTCTTGTTCCAATTCTGGTAACTGCATTGGCATCCTTCGGTCTCAAAAGACCATAGCATCACGCTCTGGACTCCCCAGAGCACGAAGCCTGAGTTGGTTAGTATGGAGGCTAGTATGGAGCAGATTCCCCCTCTCCACGCCTCTGAAATAATCCAATGGAATGGCAAAGCCAATATGATTGGTTCCAGCTACGTCACAGGAGTTATCAGAACGTGGCTGTGCACAATCACGAATTGCTGAAGCCTTTTCCAATTATGGATATAGCCACAAGGCTGTGGAGTTTTGCAGTCAGAGTTTCCCTTCTCCTAGTGGTTGGCCAAGGCGTCTTTCTTCTCTTGCCATGCTCTTAGCACACCACATCACTTGCAGAGACTGTCTTCATGACCGTTGACCTATTCTAGTAGATTTCATCCTCTTAGTCCTCTGGAATCTGTCTTCACATGCTCGGAATAGACAAGTCCCTATCTTGCCAATGGTCGGTGTCCTATTGGCTACTCTCAGCCTGGTTTGGCCAGCCTGTTAAAGCTGTTGCCTGGGATGCAGCCACTGTGCATGCTACAGCTACTAGGAGCGACAGGTGAGAGCTGTGACAGGTGGGGACCAAAGTGAATGAGCTGCCCTAAAAGCTGCCATAAAAGGTCATGAAATTTTCCTACAACAGAGGTGCTACCCTTCCTTGTAAAAAACACCCCATATACCCCTTCCTGTTACAATCTATTCCTGGGGGGAGGGGGAATCATCAAAACATGGGTTATTTGTAGGCTTGTCTCTTAAGCTTTTTGCAGAATACTTCCTATTTAGGCAGCCGTTAGTCATCAGAAAGTGGCTCAAGAATATATTCTGTTCCTGATTTTTTGATGACAAATTATTGCCCCCAAAATGACTACCTTCACTGCCAGATACATTCTCTAAATCCCAGGGAGACAATAGGCAGCTCAGCTGTAAATAGAAATTCAGGTAAAGCTCAAGCTGAACAAGAAAAGCATATTTCCTTCTGGAAACCAGTTTTAAAATTGCTGATATTCTTTTTAGGACATTTTTATTTTGTGTTTCTGTATCCTAAAATAATATCCTCTGACTCTGACTCAGTTTTTCCCCGCTTGCTGACCTCCAGACCTTTTCCTTCCATTATCCCCAGTCTTGACCAACTGGATTGAGAGCAGCAGCTGTAAATAACCACATTTCTGCTCATGTCTATAATGATTTTCTCCTGGAACTATTTCCTTTCAGCAGTCATACATTGTGGTTATGAATCATAAATATTCACACAGACATCTGCTGCTTTATAGCTGTGGATCACTTGTTTTTCTCTCCCACTAAATTCATCATATGATATTTCATTGTGAATCACATCATGGATATGTTTTCTGAAACCAAGTGTCCAAAAATGGGACGAAGAATAAAAATCCTTAGGCTTATAACTTTCAAAAGTTATTTGAAAGTTATAAACCTAAGGATTTTTCTTTTCAGTGGCCGCACCCCAGGCAACAGCTTTAACAGGCTGACCAAACCAGGCTGAGAGTAGCCGATAGGACACTGACCTTTGGCAAGATAGGGACTTGTCTATTCCAAGCATGTGAAGACAGATTTCAGCGGACTATAAGAGGATGAAATCTACTAGAATAGGTCAAAAATGCCCCAACAAGGACTATGATTGGAAAGAAGAAAGTTGTAACTTTCAAAAGTTATTTGAATGTTACAACTTTCTTCTTTCCAATCATAGTCCTTGTCTAGAAAGTTTCAGTGCACATTGTTCTGCACTTCCTTCATATTCCCCATGTTTCTTCCCATCATAAGTCTTTACATTGGTTTCTCAGTAGAGCCAGAGCCCAATTTTAGCTCTTGATGGCAGAGTTCAAGGCCCTGAGGTTAGCCTTTGCTACTGTATGTCCCAGCCCCAGCCTTGCTTTGGTCTTCTTTTGCTGCAGTAGCATCAGCAACAGAACAGTGACATTCCATTCCCTTTTCACAGGTTTTTGCATCTTGCTCATGTGCATTGATAATCCATTCTAGTCTGGAAATTGGAATCCATGCATTTTAAGAGTTGCCATGGTTGAGACATGTTGATCTACACCAGTGGTTCCCAACCTTTTTTTGGCCATGCCCCACTCAAGCATCTCTAAAATCTTGATTCCCCCCCCCCATGAAATATAATACAGTTACTATCAAAAAGTGAACTCTACACGTGCCAAGGAAGCCTAAAAGGCCATTAAATTGGCTTAAACAAGGCTCCAATTGCCCCAATTAAAAATAAAATTACCCCCTGTGGGGTGTGGGCCCCACATTGGGAACCAGGGATCTAGACTAAGTAGCCAGGGATAATCAATTTCTCATTCAAAAACAATTTCCCTATTTTTACATTGCATCAGGATAGCCCGTAAAATGTATAATCAAATTACCTTGGAAATACTGTAATTTCAAATTTGTCTTGCACAGAAATATGGCAACGTAAAATAATTATTAAAAGCTCACCTACAACAGATTTCTTTTTTAAAAGCAAGACCAGTCTCCATTGATTCCAGTGGTTCCAAGATCCCAACAAGTTTATTTGCATTCTTGAGAATTTTGGATTCTAAGCTAATTTTTATGAGCTTCTTGCCCCCTTTTTCTCATTTTGTGTTTGGACTATCATCCATGTCTAATGTTTTAACTAATTATTGGATTTTAAAAATTAAATTTACCAATATTTCCACTCTCTATGGATAAAACAAAGACTTATGGAAAAGTCAGAACCAGCCTTTTCCTTGGTCAGGACCTATCACCTAATTCACATAGGAACCGAGCTGATGTAATTCCTGCTGTCATCACGTCTTATATTGCTCTTTGCTGAGCCTCAGCGTCAGGACTTTGGACCCGACAGTAATTAAACACCCTCCCTATCCCACATTCTGAAATCACCTCCAGATTGCTAGATAAGTAGATTCCTTGCAGAGATACATAAGCTCTTCCTTATCAGCATTTTGGAATCTTATTTCTGATAAATATACATTACTCCCTAGATTTAAATATGGAACCCTTTTCTCCCACATTTTCAAATGCCTGACCATGCCCTTGTTTGTTTCTCAGTCTTGAAAGTCTGCCATCAGTCTTTCCTACTTTCTCTGCCATAAAAAAAATCAAATTCCACCCTCACCAGTTCTAATCCTTTCACTCAGTCTCAACTTAAAATTATTGCATGAATACCTGCATGCCTTTTGATTGATTTATTTTTATATATTTAATTGGATTTGTATGCCGCCCCTCTCCGAGGACTCGGGGCGGCTCACAGCATATATGAAAACAAAACAATAATGTAAATTCAATTAATACTACAATTTAAAAACAATTTAAAAGAAAAACCAAACATTCAGCAGTCATACTTAAGGCATTCAGTGGTCAGGGGGAAGATCTAAAAGTCCCAAGCCTGGCGGCAAAACTGAGTTTTTAAGCTCTTTCGGAAGGCAAGGAGGGTGGGGGCAGTCCGAATCTCTGGGGGGAGTTGATTCCAGAGGGCCAGGGCTCCCACAGAGAAGGCTCTTCCCCTAGGTCCCGCCAGCCGACATTGTTTGGTTGACGGGACCCTAAGGAGGCCAACTCTGTGGGACCTCACCGGTCGCTGGGGTTCATGTGGCAGAAGGCGGTCTCGGAGATTATCTGGTCCTGTGCCATGTAGGGCTTTATAGGTCATAACCAACACTTTGAATTGTGCCCGAAAACTGATTGGTAGCTTGCTTGCTTGCTTGCTTGCTTGCTTGCTTGCTTGCTTGCTTGCTTGCTTGCTTGCTTGCTTGCTTGCTTGCTTGCTTGCTTGCTTGCTTGCTTGCTTGCTTGCTTGCTTGCTTGCTTGCTTGTTCATTCATGATTTGATTTGATTTGATTTGATTTGATTTGATTTGATTTGATTTGTATGCCGCCCCTCTCCATAGACTCGGGGCGGCTAACAACAATAATAAAACAGCGTATGACAAATCTAATATTTAAAATAGCTAAAAACCCTTATTAAAAACCAAACATACACCCAAACATACCATGCATAAATTGTATAGGCCTGGGGGGAAGGAATATCTCAATTCCCCCATGCCTGATGACAGAGGTGGGTTTTAAGGAGTTTACGAAAGGCGGGGAGGGAGGGGGCAATTCTGATCTCCGGGGGGAGTTGGTTCCAAAGGGTCGGGGCCACCACAGAGAAGGCTCTCCCCCTGGGTCCCGCCAGATGACATTGTTTAGTCGACGGGACCCGAAGAAGGCCAACTCTGTGGGACCTAACCGGTCGCTGGGATTCGTGCGGCAGAAGGCGGCCCCGGAGATATTCTGGTCCGATGCCATGAAGGGCTTTATAGGTCATAACCAACATTTTGAATTGTGACCGGAAATTGATTGGCAACCAATGCAGACTGCGGAGTGTTGGTGTAACATGGGCATACTTAGGGAAGCCCATGATAGCTCTCGCAGCTGCATTCTGCACGATGTGAAGTTTCCGAACACTTTTCAAAGGTAGCTCCAATGCAGTCCCATTTATTACAACGTAATCCAGGTCAAGCATGTCAACAATAGCTAGGAAACAATTTCCCTATTGCAATCAATGCTGAAGACAGCAAGTGGAGTCATGCATTCTGCAGCATTCCTGGACTGACCTCCTCCCCATAACATCAGCTCTCAGTCACGACTTCTCTGAAATTCACTTCCCCAGTGAATCTTTAATTCCTTCATTCCCAATAGGACAAAACCATAGCAGCTGCCCAGAATATTTAACCCAGACTGCCCTAGCATGGGACACAACTTCCAGAAACTAACAAGCAGGATCAACATATTTGTAGCGGGTCTTGTTGAGAAATTTGGGTTAACCCCACATTTCTGTCAATTTGCTCTGTGATCTATTGAACATAATATTGAAAAGAATATTCAGCATTCTCAGATAAGCTTTCTGAAAGAGATGAAGGCATAAGGATAGAATTTGATCTACTGTATATGCCAGTGAGGGCTAACCTTTTTGTTGTCATGCATGAAAGTGCATAATGCAATGCACATGCATTGCTCCCCTACATGCTCTTCCCCCTGCGCATGCGCACATGATCATGCCCCACCACCCACATATGCATAGCAGAGACCCAAAAATTATCTGGCTGGTGGGAGGCCTGCATGTTGGAGCTGAGCTGGGGCAATGGCTCATGTGCTTGTAGAGAGGGCTCTGTGTGCCATCTGTGGCACATGTGCCATAGGTTTGCCATCACAGATACTGTATATACCATACAGTCTATTAGGATTTCGAAAATTGATTCAAAGCCACTCAGTAATGATTCAGGGGTGGGGGAGAATCTGATTTCCACTCTATAATTTTTCCCCTTCAAAAATTCTCTTTAAAATTTGGAAGAAAAAAGTATGGAGAAAAGAATTCTTTGTGTGTGTCTGTGTGTGTGTGTTTATGGTTTTAATTGTTGCAATATTTTTTGCCACCCAGAGTCAGTTGAATTAAGATGCACAGCTATAGAAACTGAGCAAATAAATAAAATAAGATCCTTTTTGTGCTTTTTGGAATGAGGCATGTGATTGCATGCTGAAAGACTCAGGAAGATGTTAGTAATTAACCTCAATTTTTCTTTCCTGGCCTACAATTGGACCGACAACTGGGCTCATGTGCATTCAGAGGGAAAGTTTCCCTTAGGTTGAGCTCAAATCTGCACAAAAAGTTGGTAGCTTTTGGAATTTTTTAATTCCTCTATTTAGCCAGTAGTTTATTTCTCCTACATCCAAACACGGATTTTTCAAGAATGACGAGATGGGCTACTTTATTTATTTTTTTGTTTTATTTTTTTATTTATTTTGTCCAATACACAATAAGGGTTTTAGTGGGTGTATACACACACACACACACACACACACACACAGTAAAATACATGATGAAGGTTATAGAGGAGATACTCATAGTAAAATATATCTAAGAAAGAATAGAAAAGAAGATATAGTAATAGAATATATCAATGAAAGAATAGAAGAAGAGATATAGGAATAGAAGAAAGGTATAGGAGATATGGGAGAGCAATAGGACAGGGGACGGAAGGCACTCTAGTGCACTTGTACTCGTACCTTTCTGACCTCTTAGGAATCTGGATAGGTCAACCGTAGATAATCTAAGGGTAAAGTGTTGGGGGTTTGGGGATGACACTATGGATTCCGGTAATGAGTTCCACGCTTCGACAACTCGGTTACTGAAGTCATATTTTTTACAGTCAAGTTTGGAGCGGTTAATATTAAGTTTAAATCTGTTGTGTGCTTTTGTGTTGTTGTGGTTGAAGCTGAAGTAGTCGCCGACAGGCCGGACGTTGCAGCATGTGATCTTGTGGGCAATACTTAGATCTTGTTTAAGGCATCTTAGTTCTAAACTTTTTAGGCCCAGGATTGAAAGTCCAGTCTCGCAGGGTATTCTGTTTCGAGTGGAGGAGTGAAGGGCTCTTCTGGTGAAGTATCTTTGGACATTTTCAAGGGTGTTAATGTCTGAGATGCGATATGGGTTCCAAACAGATGAGCTGTATTCGAGGATGGGTCTGGCAAAAGTTTTGTAAGCTCTGGTAAGTAGTGTGAGATTGCCAGAGCAGAAGCTACGTAGGATTAGGTTTACTTACCATGTTCTTTGCTGTAGCTCAGTAGAATGTCATTGTCCCATCTCCATTCCCATCCTAATTTCTCATCCTTCAAAAGCAGATTGAACTATGAAGCCACCTAGAACTAAGGAAAAATTTCCTGACATTTAGAACAATTAATCAGTGGAACAACTTGCCTCCAGAAGTTGTGAATGCTCCAACAGTGGAAATTTTAAAGAAGAGATTAGACAACCATTAGGGTTTTCTGCTTGAGCAGAACTAAAACAGGGATCACCATCCTTTCGGACCTCAGGGACTACTAAATTCATAATTTTAAATCCTACAGACCTCTTATATGAATCCAGCCTGCCACTTGCTGAAGTGCCTGGACTCCAGTTTTGGCCCACCTATGCCACCATCCCCACTTGCTGCAACAGCACCATTCCAGCTAGTGAGGGCTATGCTACTCCTTACACATTGCACCATTCCAAAATTGCACATTACACGTACCACCCTCTATGGTGGAGATTTCCAGCCCCAGGATGAGCTGCCTGCCATCCCATATTGCAGATCTCTAGTCACAGAACTGGTCTCTTGGTCATCCCAGAGCAGCTTCTCCACATGAGTGTGCTGTAGACCCCCAAAATTTTGTCATGGACCACTGGTTGGTGACCTTTGAACTAGAAGACCATCAAAGTCCCTTTCAACTCAGTTCTGTTCACTTCTGTTCTGTTCCTATGTATTCATAGAATGAAAGTGCTTGCCTTCTGGAATTTGGCTATTTTTATTTTTATATAAATTTCATTAAATTTCTACACATAAAATAAACCTGAAAATGCAATATATAAATCTACAAATACAAAATTAAACATCTAATAAACCTGAAAATGCAATATATAAATCTACAAATACAAAATTAAACATCTAAGTTAAAAAACATATAGTTCACAGAACTCTTAACCATATCTTAAACATTTACACAGTTGCAATCACTATTTAAATTTTCTTTTATCTTTCCTTATCTAATCTATTGAATCCTTTATCATCAAGCTTTCCCCCTCTACTTTAACATCAAGATTTTTTTCTCTACATTTGTAGTAGATTACAATCCTCTCCAGATTCTTCCCTCATTAGACATATCAGGATTTCCCCCCTATTTCTGTCAAGTTCATAACTTTAAATATCCAGTCTTCAACATATGGAGTTTCTTTATTTTTTCCACTTCTGCACATATTTTCCAGCCAATTATCTTGCTACAGTGATTACAGCAATAAATCACCAAGCTTTTTGTTCAGGTTTTTCCCTAAACACTAATGAGTCCAGCAGCTCTGATTTCATCTGAAAAGGATTTCATTTTATTTTCACCAACACTTCATAAGACCACTACATATGATAATAGGTTCCAATCTTTTTTGCACATCTAAGTGTCAAAGGCCATCTACACATTGTTTTATTTTTTTAAAAAAAAATCTCTTCAGGATAAATTTAATATTTCCAGTTCACATGTTCCCTGAATATCCATGCTAATTACAGTCCCACAATTTATGGCAAAAAAATAAAAATAAAAACACAAGTTAAAATGAAAATGTTGCAGGATGCTAAAGAGGAAGGCTGGCAGTGCCTAATTTTTAAATTTGGAAGTGCACAACCTCAGATATGGTCTACATGTCTTTGCTACGATACGATTAAAGTAAATGTTGAATTTAAAAATCATTATGTCAAAGATAATAATAATAATTTATTAGATTTGTATGCCGCCCCTCTCCGAAGACTCGGAGCGGCTCACAACAATTGGTATTCAACATGTAGAAATCTAATGTTAAAAAACAATTTAAAACCCATTATTACAAAAAGAAAACTATCACACAACCTAACAAACCATACAATAATACGCCAACATGTACAAATCTAATGTATTATTACATTCTTTAACTTGCTCAGTTTCTTTATCACATTTTAACAGCAATTTATAAATTCCTGCGATGACATGTTTGTCATCTTTGCATAATTCTTCTTCAAATTCATTCTTACTTCCTCCTTTGTATACCTTTTTCAAATTGTTCCTTTATTTATATATAGGCAAACAAGTCAAATTTATACCTTCTGTATTTCACTGTGGTCTCGTCTTAAGTGTAGGTTTGCAAACTATAAATATCAGCAAATAATTATAATGTAACCTTTTTTCCTTGGCCTGCTGCTGTTTCTCCCATGAAAGCTTCTTAAGTTGAAGCGTATTCTGACAATTTGGGGGACAACCTTTTCTTCTTCGGAACCGCCTTCTGCCGCACAAATCCCAGCGACCGATTAGGTCCCACAGAGTTGGCCTTCTCCAGGTCCCGTCGACTAAACAATGCTGTCTGACAGGACACAGGGGAAGAGCCTTCTCTGTGGTGGCCCAGGCCCTCTGGAATCAACTCCCCCCCAGAGATTAGGACTGCCCCCCGCCCTCCTTGCCTTTCAAAAGCTCCTGAAGACCCACCTATGTCACCAGGCATGGGGAAATTTATATATCCCCAGCTACTATGGTTTTATGTATGGTTTGTTAGGTTGTGTGATAGTTTTCTTTTTTGTAATAATGGGTTTTAAATTGTTTTTTAACATTAGATTTGTACATGTTGTATTATTGTTGTGAGCCGCTCCGAGTCCTCGGAGAGGGGCGGCATACAAATCTAATAAATTATTATTATTATTATCTCTGACAATAATGATTTTTAAATTCAACATTTACTTCAATCGTATCACAGCAAAGACATGTAGACCATATCTGAGGTTGTGCACTTCCAAATTAAAAAAATTAGGCACTGCCAACCTTCCTCTTTAGCATCCTGTAACATTTTCATTTTAACTTGTGTTTTTATTTTTATTTTTTTGCCCTGAATTTGAGATATTTTTGCTATTGTACCAAGAGTACATCGTTTTTCAAGAATTTGGCCCACTTCTCAACATTGGAGACAAATGTTTCTTTGTACCCAGCAGGAGAGCTAGAGACAGAAAGTTCTTGAGAAAGCTGTAGAGGAATCATTGTGCTGCTTTTTAAGGTCAAGACAAGGAAGCATCTAGAGCAGGTATGTACAATTTGCAGCCCATGGGCCACATGCAGCCCAGAACAGTTAGTAATGTAGCCCTGTAAGATTGTAAAGTTTTAACATTATTTTGTGATTTGTATACATTAACTGTGTTATGTATTTTATAGGTGGCCCAAGACAATTTCTCTTCACTCAGTGAAGCCCAGGCAAGCCAAAAGGTTGGAAACCCAGGGGTCTCCAAACATGGCAACGTTAAGACTTATGGACTTCAACCCCCAGAATTCTTCAGCCAGCCATTCTAGCTGGAAATTCTGGAAATTGAAGTCCACAAGTCTTAAAGTTGCAGGGTTGGATGCCCCTAACGTAGAGGATGGCCACCTAAACTCTGTTCAAACCCTTGATCAGCAGTGACCATAAAAACATCTGAACATCCTTCTGAGTAATGTACTATAACATATGAACGTGTTCATTCCAGGGATTCAGGACATTACATCTCTGTGACTTTTAGGGTTTTTTATCTTTGTGTTATTTTTGAGTCCTTTGTAACTACACAAATACAAATATATGTACATATTTGGGAGATATCTAATAATTAATAATAATAATAATAATTTATTAGATTTGTATGCCGCACCTCTCCGAAGACTTATCAGCTTATCAACTTATCAAACTTTCAGCTTATCAAGTTGCTGCTAAATGCCTCTCCTACAGGGAAGTACTGCAGAACCTCTTTTCCCCAGATAATTTCCCCCCTCAGCTCTTTGCTAGATACTTCCATTTTACTTGTACTTTCTTTTGTCAGCTTTTCCAGCCAATTGCCCTATTTTGGAGTATAAAACACACCTTAGTTTTGGGGAGGAAAATAAGGGGGGAAAATCTACCTACCAGATATTTATCTGGCTAATGTCCTTAGTCTGGTCAGCTTCAGCACATTATTTTATCTCCTGGTTAGGCTGAAAAAAATCTTCTGAGGGAATAGCAATGAAAACAAGCCTGCAAAGGCTTAGAAAAAAATCTTCTTTAGAGTAGCAATGAAAAAATCCTGCGAGCCAGGAAGATGGTTAGCAGCTCATTAGGACTGGGGGGGAAAACCCTTTTTTGGAGGAAGTAGCAATGAAAACAAGCCAGGAAGAGCTGAGAAGACCATTAGCACCTTATTTAGAGCTGGGAAAAAAAAGCTTCAAAAAAGTTACATTCAGCCTCTTTTAGGGAGAAAAAGGTGCATCTTATACTCCAAAATATGGTAAATTGATTCTAGCGGTGGGTTGTTCTCAGTTCGGTCCAGTTCAGCAAACCAGTAGCTCCAATGGCGGGAGCTGGAAGCATGCACAGAAGCATCGCATGCATGCAAACCAGTAGCGATGGGTTTTAGAACCCACTATTGATTGATTCCTCTTCATTTTTAAGAGATGTCTCCTGCTTGCAGACAGAGTTTGAAGCCTATCTTTACCTAATTTCTTTTCAGGAAGGAAGATTATACCGACAACCCCTTTACAATATTCCTGCCCTTAAAATGAGCAGGAAAATTGTGCATTCATTGACCAAGCAGGAGTGTCAACCACATTGAAATATTTATTTACTTTCAAGTAAACTCAGTGAGAAGCTCCCTTTTGACCTTGACTAGAGGAGGACAGTTATCTCGGGTGTTGCATACCTCATACGCTGCTTTAGAGAGCTTTAAAGACAGATTAAACAAATTCGCGGCAGATAAAGCATATTTTCCCAAGATCAGGCAGCAGTAGCATAAGCAGCTGTGCAAGGTCAGGGAAAGAAGCAATTGCTTTGAGGTGTTGCTGACATGTTCTATGCATGCCTGCACATGCTCCGAATCATATTTGGCCCTTTGAAGTGATTCTATGCACACTTGCTAAAGAGCTACAGGGGTGATGAACAATATTTTTGCTACTGTGCTTCCCATAGGCATCAAGTCAGATATTGTACATAATAGGTGCTGGATTTTTACCTAAGCTGTTCATATGTTTTTTTTTAAATAAACATTTTTATTCATTTTATAATATAAAAAACACACACACACAACATATAACAAGTGCTCAGTGATTATGCCCACCACCAGATACACATTCGTACCCCACCACCAATCGGGGGTGTTTCTTGTATAGACTATTTTAACACAAGAGCGAAATATTTATTTACATACATTTAAATATGTTCATATGTCATTTTAAAAGATCACTAGAGTTCCGTATAGGTTCAGCATAGTACCATGCTAAGTCTTCTGCAAGTTTCATTTGATGGAAAAATAATGAAGTTATACAGTACATAAATTCACACACATTTGGGGCAAAAGCTCATAGACAGGGTGTGACCTTTATCTTTGTTACAAGGTGGTGGTATGTCTGAGTGTCATTGTGTGCAGAGGTAAAAGAGGAGGGCCCTAAAGGATAGGAAGAAGTGCTGCTAGCAAGGCAACAATCAGACAAACACAGCTTGAATCTATTTAAAGAAACTATCATGTTTTCCCAAAAATAAGACACTGTCTTATATTAATTTTTGCTCCAAAAGTTGTGCTACGTCTTATTTTCGGGGGATGCCTTATATTTCTCATATAAGACAAATTCACAGGCAGAAAAGCTGACACCCCAAAGAAAGTGTACTGTACGGTACACTGATTAAGGTACGGTACCTGTCAGTATGGCACCCACACACACAAACTACGGCACTTATATGGTACAACAGTATACACCCGCTATTGCAGCTTCCGGCCACCAGAGGAACTACAGTCTACGCAGTGTAGTGGAGACTGTAATGGTGGTGAGACAGCAGCAGACCGTGTCTGCTGTACTGGACGGTACAAAGCGATGAAAGGGGCCAGCAGGGGACGCCACATTATTACGGTAACGCTATGAACAGCTTTGAATGGTACCGTATGTTTTTCCACCGTACCGTATGTAAACTTGACTACGCCTTATTTTCGGGGGGTGCCTTATATTAGTAAATTCTGCAAAACCTCTGACATGCCTTACTTTTGGGGTACGTCTTATTTTCAGGGAAACAGGGTAGTTTGAGAAACATATTCCTTAATTCACGCTAAGATAAAATGAAGGGGGCAAAGTAGTCTACTGTATTCAGACTTGCTCCTCTTTCTATTCCTCTTCTAATGTTATTTATTGGTGCCCACCTTTATTATTTTTACAAAGAACTTAAGGCAGCAAATATGTACAATATATATTTCTCCTACTATTTTCCCCCACAACACCAGCCCTGTGAGGTGGGTTGGGCTGAGAAAGAGTGACCGGCCTAAAGTCACCCAGCTGGCTTTTATGACTCACACTGGACTTGAACTATATCTCCCATTTTCTGGATATAATATCAATAGAAGCAATGCTGACCTGTACGGCATTGGTTTCTTAGTCTGATCTGCCTTATAAAAATGGCACGGTGCATGCATCTCTCTAGCCCAGTGATGGTGAACCTATGGCACAGGTGCCACAGATGGCATGCGGAGCCATATCTGAGAGCACTCTATGTCAGCTCCAGCACGCATTTATTTTTATTTTTATTTTTTTATTTTATTTATTTTATTTTTTTTTATTTTTTTTACTTTTACTTTTACTTTTACTTTTACTTTTACTTTTACTTTTACTTTTACTTTTAATTTTAATTTTAATTTTAATTTTAATTTTAATTTTAATTTTAATTTTAATTTTAATTTTAATTTTAATTTTAATTTTAATTTTAATTTTAATTTTAATTTTAATTTTAATTTTAATTTTAATTTTAATTATTGTAATTGTAATTTCAATTTCAATTATTATTATTATTATTATTATTATTATTATTATTATTATTATTAATTAGATTTGTATGCCGCCCCTCTCCGCAGACTCGGGGCAGCTCACAGCAGTGATAAAACAGTATACAATGACAAATCTAATATTAAGTCTAAAATAACAATTTTACATTAGAAACCTAAAAAACCCCTTATATAAAAACATACACACAAACATTCCATACATAAAACTACATAGGCAAGGGGAGATGTCTCAGTTCCCCCATGCCTGACGGCAGAGGTGGGTTTTAAGAAGTTTACGAAAGGCAAGGAGGGTGGGGGCAATCCTGATCTCCGGGGTGAGCTGGTTCCAGAGGGTTGGGGCCACCACAGAGAAGGCTCTTCCCCTGGGGCCCACCAGCCAACATTGTTTAGTCGACGGGACCTGGAGAAGGCCAACTCTGTGGGACCTAACCGGCAGCTGGGATTCGTGCGGCAGAAGGCGGTCACACAGATATTCTGGTCCAGTGCCATGAAGGGCTTTATAGGTCATAACCAACACTTTGAATTGTGACCGGAAACTGATCGGTAACCAATGCAGACTGCGGAGTGTTGATGTGACATGGGCATACCCGGGGAAGCCCATGATTGCTCTCTCAGCAGCATTCTGCACGATCTGAAGTTTCCAAACACTCTTCAAAGGTAGCCCTATGTAGAGAGCATTACAATAGTCGAGCCTCGTGGTGATGAGGGCATGAGTGACTGTGAGCAGTGACTCCTGGTCCAAGTAGGGCCACAACTGGTGCACCAGGCGAACCTGGGCAAACGGCCCCCTTGCCACAGCTGAAAGATGTTTCTCTAATGTGAGCTGTGGATCGAGGAGGACGCCCAAGTTGTGGACCCTCTCTGAGGGGGTCAATAATTGCCCCCCCCCAAGGTGATGGACGGACAGATAGAATTGTCCTTTAAATGTATTTATAGAAACATAGAAGTCTGACGGCAGAAAAAGACCTCATGGTCCATCTAGTCTGCCCTTATACTATTTTCTGTATTTTATCTTAGGATGGATATATGTTTATCCCGGGCATGTTTAAATTCAGTTACTGTGGATTTATTTATTTTGTCCCAAAACACAATAATACACAATGAAGGTTATAGAGGAATATACTCAAAGGAAAATATATCAAGGAAAATATAGGCATGGGATATATCAATGAGGGAATAGAAGAGAATAGAAAATATAGGCATGGGATATATCAATGAGGGAATAGAAGAAAAGTTAGAGGATATAGTAGAGAAGAAATATGAGATATAGGAGAGACAGTAGGACAGGGGACGGAAGGCACTCTAGTGCACTTATGTACTCCCCTTACTGACCTCTTAGGAATCTGGAGAGGTCAACTGTGGATAGTCTAAGGGTAAAATGTTGGGGGTTAGGGGATGACACCACAGAGTCCGGTAATGAGTTCCACGCTTCGACAACTCGATTACTAAAGTCATATTTTTTACAGCCAAGTTTGAAGCAGTTAATATTTAGCTTGAATCTGTTGTGAGCTCTTGTGTTTTTTTGTGTTGTTTTGTGTTGTGTTGTTTGTCTTATGTTTATTTTGCGTATGCTGATGCACGCTGGACAGCTGATTTTCAGCCTTCTTTTCAGTCGTTTTCATTTCTCCAGGCTTTAGGAAAGCCTTCTGAATCCTGGGGATGGCCAAAAAACAGCCCAACGGGCCTACCGGAAATCTGGAGGGTTCAGTGAAGCCTGTACACATGCATGGAGAGGCAGTGGAGAGAGTTGTGCACATGTGTGGGAGGAGGGCATTGCATTATGGGTGTGGGCAAGCACATGCACAGTACACACAATAATCCAATAGTAAAAACAATTAAAAACCCATTAAAGTAAAAACCAAACATACATTCAGACATACCATGCATAAAATTCTAAAGGCCTAGGGGGAAAGAGTATCTCAGTTCCCCCATGCCTGACGGCAGAGGTGGGTTTTATGTAGCTTACGAAAGGCAAGGAGGGTGGGGGCAATTCTAATCTCTGGGGAGAGTTGGTTCCAGAGGGTCGGGGCCGCCACAGAGAAGGCTCTTCCCCTGGGTCCCGCCAAGCGGCATTGTTTAGTTGACAGGACCCGGAGAAGACCCACTCTGTGGGACCTAACTGGTCGCTGGGATTCGTGCAGCAGAAGGCGGTCCCTGAGATAATCTGGTCCGGTGCCATGAAGGGCTTTATAGGTCATAACCAACACTTTGAATTGTGACCGGAAACTGATCGGCAACCAATGCAGACTGCGGAGTGTTGGTGTGACATGGGCATATTGCAAGCATGCATACCCTTTTGGCACCCGAGCTAAAAAAAGGTTCGCCATTACTGCTCTAGACATTTGCAGCTGCCAGGCTTCTCCCACTTCAATTAAATGCCAGGAACTCACTTCATGGATTTGGGGATATACAGGGAGGCTTCGAAAATAGCAGAGATGTGTGAAAAGCAGCAGCAGCCCCTGCTACCTGAAAAACATCCAATCCTCACCAACCCCAAAGTTATTTTAAAACTCTCTGGAAACGACTTAGAAAATCAAAAGTCACTTTCAAAGCAGGAACTAGATGAGAAATTTAAAAACAGATGAGTTCATAATCCTATTCTGTACTTAACAGTAGCTAAGACTTAACGACAATACATTTCCCCCCAAAGACATGCTCCATGTGTGCTTTTTAAAGGCCATTTCATCACTAGTGATTAATAGCATGTTATGGCACCATCTAGCTATCTTTTTGCAGTATCAGCAGAACAAGGATTCGGAAGATGTTGTAAGGCTTCTTAAATCACTGCTGTAAATCTGTGCTACAGGATGGGATAAAAGCAGAGTTTCGAAATCAGGACTCGGTGATGAAATTCCCTCACTCCATAAAGCCCTTCATTAATCTTTTCTGAGTGTATCCCTCAAGGCAAGAGTAACAGAACACAGACTACAAACAAGAGACACACATTTATTGAAAACTGTAGGGCTACCAGATCAGAGTTGTGAAAATCCAGGGGACTATTCTAAGCACAGGTGGGCTTCAAAAATTTTAGCAAGGGTTTTCTGCCCAGTTTCTGGGTGGATGTGGCTATAGTGGGTTGTGGCCTAGACAGCCTCCTGCGCCATAGCGGGAGTGGGGGTGGCATTTTTGCTCTCCTTGAGCTCCAGCAGCTTTCCTCGAGCCTCCAGGAGGACAAAAATGGCCTACACAGACTCCGCATACCCAGCACCAATATGGGCTGCATGGAGACTCCTGGGAGGGGCCAACCAGGAGTGGGATTTGACGGTTCTCTAAACTGCACAGAATTTTAGCTAGAGGTTCTCCCGAACCCCTGTAAACCCCCAGCAGCCTACTCCTGATTCTAAGGCATCAAATATGAACTCCAAATCGTTGCTTTCTAGTGGCCATCTGGACATTTGTAGCTTACAATATTTGAAATCCTAAAGATCTATTTCTATGAGATATTATATCTGGAAATTCTGGAGGCACCTTGTGAGACCAATTTCATTATAAGTAATATGCTTTCATACCCTACAGTTTATAGCCTTGTATTAAAAAATGGTTAGCTTTAAAATGTGCTTCTAGAGTCTTTTGATTTTCAGCTACGTGGATTAATATGACTTTCCTCCTACAATGCTAATAGAGAAGGAACTTTAAAAAGTACAAATTGAGCAGTCCTTGATAATCTGTGCTTGGTGGCTTGCTTACAGATGTTCCATTACCCAGCTAGACAATATCATTGGTGCTAGTAATTGTGGATTTTGCTTTTTCGGCACTATTGTAACTTCAAATAGTCACTAAACACAAGGTTGTAAGTCAATTCTGCCCTAGGTTGTGAGAACTGTAAGCCATGATTTAGCACATGTGAATCTGGTTGACTATGGTTATTCAATCAACCATGACCTACCAAATAATGTTTTAGTATGATCTGTAATCCATTTCTTTTGTACACCACAAAATCTCCTGACTGATTGCAATGAAAAATAAAATAAAATAATCTGACATTTCCACCTTCAATTATCATCTGACTGTATAACTCATTGGAGGGGTTCAGAAATCACATTAAACCATAATATGCCATGATAATGTATCTATCATTTGTCCTCCTTCATAACCATCAGTAATAAAAAGAATTAAATCACAGATTCTTGCTGCATCCAAACCAGGAAATTATGATTGCGTCCCTGCATCAGAGCCTATCATTTACTTAATCATTATAATCTGATGAATTATTATTAACTGCCCAGAGCTTCTGAGAGTCAGGCAGTGTACAAATGTAATAAATAAATTTGCTGAATAAATCTTAATTAGCAGAAATCACATCACAATAAACCAATAAACCCGCCCTGAGTCTTCCGAGAGGGGCGGCATACAAATCTAATAATAAACTAAACTATAATTAGCAGAAATCACATCACATATTAGACGTAAACATGGGTATTCAATACATGGATTGCATTCATACAACCCAATGAGGCACTAAAGGAAATTTGTTTTGGTGCTATGAATCCAAACTGTACCTTGCGAACTGTAAGCATAAATTATAATTTGATCCTGCTTTGCAAGCTCTGCACTTCAAATCACAGTTTCCCAATCCCCTTGAAAGGGTAAAATTTAGTTTGCCACATACTAGGAAGTAATTAATTTGCAATGAAACTATGAGCACTGGATTCATTTCCATAATTTCAAAAACAATTACCTTTATAGTTGTGATACACTACATTAAGCTTTTGACTCAATAACAGTAAATGTTGGGCTAAATTGTGGTCATAAATTGAGAACTACCTGTAATGCATAGCAAAATGCTAAAGTTATTCCAGGAGAATCCTCTGTGGGAGTTTTTTGTTTTGACAAGCATTTTGGTTACATTATCTTTTATGTTGCAGAAAGGCCATTACATGCACAAAGATAGTAAGATTTGACTTTAACCATAATTGAGAAATGAATGATGAAGATGATAGGACTTGTTGAGACAGCCGAAAACAGATTATAGGGTAAAATATTTTTTTCTAACCATCAAAGCCATCCATACATCATAATTTCGATTCCCCCCCCCCCAGTTTCACTCAAAAAGCCACTTTAAACAGCATTGAATGATGTTTTATCTCTAATTAAAAACTGTCAATTTTGGCCATCTCA
Organism: Erythrolamprus reginae; assembly: GCF_031021105.1. Taxonomy (NCBI): domain Eukaryota; kingdom Metazoa; phylum Chordata; class Lepidosauria; order Squamata; family Dipsadidae; genus Erythrolamprus; species Erythrolamprus reginae. Next base: position 119,978,890 of record NC_091950.1, read on the forward strand.
ATAAATTCTATCATTTTACATCCTCGGAGAGGGGCGGCATACAAATGTAATAAATTATTATTATTAAAAATATTACTATTATTATTATAATTATTATAAGTATAAATGTAAATTAAGCCCTCACTCCATGTTTATACTTATAGTTGCTGTAAAAAAGGTAGTATTTTTTAATTATGTTGCACTTTTGATTTAATTTTTTTCTTATTTCCTTCTTTTTTATTTTATTTTCGTTCTATACATTAGTTCTTGTTATTTTTCATTTTAACATTTTAATATAGTTTTATGTTAAAAAGTAACATTAGGTTTCTGAAACTGAATAAAAGAGACCCTAATAATTCAGATTGTGCTTTTTTAAAAAGAAAACATTAGATTTAGAAAATGCTTTGGGTTTCAACATAAAAACAAAAAAGTGGGAACATGGCTGTTTAAAAATAAACACCATGTGCATTAGAAAGATTGGATAGGTGCATGCGCTAATTATACTGTAATTATTCATGAATGTCTTTTTGTGTGGGCTTAGAAGTAGACAGAATCAGTGGTGGTATTCTACTGGTTCACACCGGTTCGTGCAAACTGGTAGTGGCGTCAGTGGGAGGATCCATCTACCTGTCTGGACGTCATTACAGATGCTCTACTTATTTTTTTATTTTATTTTATTTTATTATTTTATTATTTTATTATATTTTACTTTACTTTACTTTACTTTACTTTACTTTACTTTACTTTACTTTACTTTACTTTACTTTACTTTACTTTACTTTACTTTACTTTACTTTACTTTACTTTACTTTACTTTACTTTAGTTATTTTGTCCAATACACAATAATACACAATGAGGGTTATAGAGGATATAATCAGGTAGAATGTATTAAAGGGGGAATAGAGGAAAAAATAAAGGAGTGAAATATAACTATGAGAGAATAGCAGAAAAAGATATAGGTAAAGAAGAGAAGATATAGGAGATATAGGAGAGACAATAGGACAGGGGACGGTAGGCGCAGGAACACATGCGCATGCTCCCATATCCAAACCGGTAACAAAGGTAAGTGAATACCACTACTGGAGAGCATGCCAAAAACCCTTTGAAAGTACAGTACTGTACTTAGTTTCAGCTATAAGGATCCATGCTCTCTTAGTATGGCATATAAGCACAAAGGACCAACAAAAACTCAGATCACTTTCTGATTTAAAAGAAGCTCAAGATTCAAACCCAGCAGTAGGGGATTCACTTCTTTTCACTTACACTCCTTTTCAGCATTGTACAAAACAGTGTTTGTGCATTTTTGTCCTTAAATGGAAAAATAAAATATTGTAAAAATATTTGAAATATTTGAAATCAATTCTCAGATGAGTAAGGACCAAATTATGAACATGTTCTGAGCCAGGCAGGATATAACTACTGCAGTAGTTATTCCAGATAAAGAAAAAATCATGTTGGTTTCCAATAATATTATACTTAGCAGGGGTGACTACCATTAATCTTTTCCTTCCATTATGAGTAACAACGTCTGTTCTATTAAAAGGCACCCAGAGGATCATAACAGATTAGTTGCTAGTAGCAAGAAAGCATCACAAACTGAACCTCCTGCTTGCATCGTAGCATTTCTTATAATGAGAATTAAAGTAGTATTTACATAGCACTAGCTAAAAACAACAACAGGGCATTTACTTTGGATTCTATTGTGAAATATTATACTGTATAAAATCACAATATTTACTAAAATGATGCAGAAGATCAAAAAAGACAAAGGCAACATGGCATGCCAAGGAGAGGGCAGGAATAGCAGGGAAGATACTGTATATATCTGCCCTATTTAGTAAATATACTGATATGGTTTCCACATCCTCCCCCAAAATGTTTGGGTTAATGGGAAACAGGATCAGCTATTAGATTTCACAAATGCAAGAAACAAAAGAAAAGAAGAATTGATGTGTCATCCCTGTTGTCACAGTTGGCTCAATCCTCAGTTCTTACCAATCTCAGTCATGTCTACATTTGATTTTATGCAAATATCATTTCAGATGCTTCATCTTCCTCTACTTCTCCGTAAGCCAATAAACTGACTGGAGAGATGGAGCACTGAAGCAGTTGTATCAATTGCAGTGGCTGCCTCTCCATTCTGCAGATAAAACAGGCAGGAGGCAGATGTTCCTGCTAGATTGTTGGGAAAAACCCCAAATGCCTTCTGGAAACCATTCAGATCCATTAAGCATATGGGGTGGAACCTTTGCAGAGTTTTCAGGGTCACTTTGATCCACAGATTGACAAAGAATATCACATTTTATGTATGCCAATTACAGTGTATGCCCAACCATGTGTGTGGAGGCCTAGCTCATTGTCATCATGGAGGCCATGAATTCACAAGCTATATCATTCATTCATTCATTCATTCATTCATTCATTCATTCATTCATTCATTCATTCATTCATTTAATTTGACCTCTATGTCACTCAATCCTGGAGGACTCAGAACCTTCCTCTAAGGCAGTGTTTCCCAACCTTGGCAACTTGAAGATATTTGGACTTCAACTCCCAGAATTCCCCAGCCAGCGGATGCTGGCTGGGGAATTCTGGGAGTTGAAGTCCAGATATCTTCAAGTTGCCAAGGTTGGGAAACACTGCTCTAAGGTATAGAGGTTCAAATTATCCAGCACCAACAGTCTTGAGAACTCTGTTATAATAGAACTCTATTATAATAGAACACTATTGTGCCTACCGTCCCTGTCCTTCTGTCCTATTATCCTTTTTATCACCTTTTTATACTTTGTTAAGTTAATACAAACTATAATTTTATACTTCTATGACAGATATATATAAATAATTTAAAAACCTCCATGAACCCTGAAATAATGGGCATTGTTGGGAAGATGGATAGAGGATACAATTATGAACATGGTCCAATTCCATGCAAAGCCACTCTTACCCCATCACTGGAGCAGTGTTCCTCACCACTGTTGGTATATTTTTTACAATCCTAATCCCTCTTCCTAGTCATTGTCCACTATTTGGCAGTACATCCAAAACACAGTCATTCAAAACACAAACAGCATAATCCTTCTGCAAGTTTAGCTGGGTGACAATCATTCCCAATCATGCTAATACTATACTATACACTAATTCCTAGTCCTATTGCATCTCATAACTGCTCTCTTGTTTGGCCAGTTCTTATAATCTCCTGCCTCTATGTCCCTTCCTGGTGGTTCTACATTACTCGACACACTTTCTCCAGCCTCTAGATTTGTTCACAAAGTGTGCGAATCTTCCATCTCTTTCTCCAGAATTTACACAGAGCAATCATATTAAAAGAAGGTCCAAAATTTTCATTTCGAAAAAGTCCAACAAACTCCCTTATGCCTGCAAAATTTCCTGGCTGACTGAACTTTTTCAGCCTGCAGCAGGAACAACAGGCCAATAGAGATTGCCACTAAGGCTCTACTCAACCTTCCAAGTCCATGTTGTGTCTGTACCGTGGTCTCTCTTATCTGTTATAACTGGATGCTTGGAAGTCTAGATGGTTTTCTGCTATTTTTTCCATGATCGCCAGTTTTGCATTGCTGATTCCGCAATAGCAGCAGTGATGAAATTTCTGACAAATTCATGCAACAGCTCAACATCTTACTTATTTATTTATTTTATTTATTTTAATTGGATTTGTATGCCGCCCCTCTCCGAGAACTCAGGGCAGCTCACAGCACATAATAAAGCAGTAGAAAAACAATCCAATTAATAACATAAACAATCATTAAAAATTCTAATTTTAAAACTTCAAACAACTTTACTTGTCTCATGATGACTTTCAAACTTGAGAAGTTTCCTCCTCTGTGGTCACAACCAATCGTGCTGGATTTGACCAAGTGTTTTCCCTTTATCATCTACTCTTTGCCCAATACTTCCACTTTTGTCTTCATAAATTCAGACACCATTTTGTTTTCTCATACTTTCATACATCCACTTCCCTTTTTTCTCTTCCCTCACTAAGCATACTTGGACCTTTTCACTTCCATTAATCCTTCTTTCACCATTCTCCTGTCTTTTAGAATACATGCTAAACCCCAAAGCCCAGAACCAAGATGATAATTACCTTCTTAACAGTGATAATTACAAAATGGGTGACATATTTTTTTATTGGTGAAATGATGAAAATATATCTCTATCCAATCAATGGGAAATAGCACAGAGCCTGTCTATGTATTATTGCTGAGCTGTTTTTTGAATCAAGCTGGCCTTTGTCGTTCTCCTATGCTTAGATTTAACATCTTGCAAATAAGCATGTGGGCGTCATTTGGAATGCTTGTAATTTAGGCCAAGTTGTCTCCAGTAGCACATAAGGCATTAATCCTAGTATTGGGTTGTACTCGGGCAGGGGTTCCAACTTCCCGTTGCTACCAGTGCTGATGTGTGAGCAGCTCCAGGTGACCAGGAAACAAATCTTGTTCGAAGGCGCATGGGCGTGCAAGATTTTGGTAAAACATTTTGCTTCTATACATGCATGGAAGCAAAAAACCCACCAAAAATTGCCAAAATCTCACTCAAGTGCATGTCTTCTCATGAGATTTTGCTTCCTGCACATGGGCAAAAGCCAAATCTTGCTCCGACATGCTCTCCTGCCCACCGGTCACCCAGAGCTGCATGTGCAGCTCCATTTCAGCTACCGGTGCAGCGCTATCTCCCCCCCTCCATTCCAGTAGGAACCCAATACTGATTGTACTGCATCGGATAGCAAGCAGAGACTTGGCTACTGGGTACTTCTGGATACATTTCTGTCCCCCATCTTTCTTTGTAGAGCAAAGAGATTAGGTGAAGCATGAGCCTGGCAGAACAGCTGGCCCCGATCTCTCTATATTACCTTTTAGAGCAGTGATTTTCAACCTTTTTTGAGCCGCGGCACATTTTTTACAGTTACAAAATCCTGGGGCACACCACCAACCAAAATGACACAAATGACACTCTAACACAGTACATATTATACATATAGTTAATAATATAGTTTCTAAATGTATTTATACTCACTTAGTGTGAAACCTGGGCCTGTTTCAGGATAGACATAACCAGCTGAGGCTGAGGCTGAGGCTTCATCTAGTGGTGGCAACGTTTACCTCCAGTCCTGACCAGGATTAGAAATCGGGACCATGGGGAGGAGCAGCAGCTTCAACTACTCGCTGCGGCCACACAATGACAAGTGCGCGACAGCCCGAGTGGGGACCTTCCTGGGTGTAGATGAGAGGTAGCCTGCTATTGTTTCATCACTAATGGTCGGGATGAATCCTAGAAGGTGATTGGTCAGTGAGCGTTCCTTGTGCCTCTACTCTTCCTGTCGCTGATAGCTGGAGGGATTGTGAGGGGAATGTTTATGTTCGGATGGAGGCGGCTGGTGGCAGCCTGGATAAATGGCCTCTGTGGGCCTTATCCGGCATGTGGGCCGTAGTTTGGGGCCCCATGTTTAATTTCCCTATGGCACACCTGATCATGTCTCATGGCACACTGGTTGAAAAATACTGCTTTAGAGGATTATGAATTTAGAGCTTCACCTTCAGATGGGCATAGCTCTCCAGAATGGCTCACTGACTCTGGTTCTTTACAGAGAAGATTCAGAGGGTGCCAATAGGGCAAACTATTGTAGTGGGTGAATGCTTTCTAATAAGCTTGATAGGTCCATCTCAACACGATCCTTGTGCCTATGCTGATTAATATTGTGGCAACTAACATGAGCCAGATAACCAACTCCATTGCTGTTCAGGGCAGAAAAGCAATATACTTTTGAAGCTCTTGTAAGAAGCAAGGCTTCTTGCTCTGTAAAAATATAGTCCTGTGGAAATATTCGCTGACCCATTAAACCTGATGGGAATTTAAAACCAATTAGATATAAATAGGTTGAATCTCTATGCAACTTCTCTGAACTTTTAAGCACAAAGCGTACTCACATCTAATCTAGTTTTCTTTATTTTTAAAAAACTAACTTTGACTGTGGATTACATATTATTTAAGTGTATGATTGTACTTAAGATGTATATAGACATATACTGTATTTTATACAATGATATACAAGTGTTGTAGAGTTATTCAAGGAACTGTAATATAATACCTAGTACTGTAGTGTTATATTCAGAATGAAGGGAGAAATTAATGTATTTCTTTATGCCAAAGCAACACTTTAAAATTAATTAAATTATTTAAATGGTGCACTTAAATTTTCTAACAATATAAATTTGAAATCTATCTACTGTTCTTTCTGGTGAATATCAATTGTTTTTTTTTTAATCCTACATCCCATAAATTCTCTCAGCTTCAAAAAAGATACAACACAACAATTGCATAAGAGATTTAAGCTCTTTTTATAGGTTGGAGTACTGTGCAGCTTGTAAAACTTAGATTGTGTAATGCAAACTATTTCACAGCACCACGTGTGCCCGCTATCAGGAAATTGCTTCAACAGCAAATGCACAGCTAAAAACATGCTTTGCTTTTCACCCTCTAGATTAATTTCACTGCTGTTACCCAAGCAAGCTCTGTAGCTTTTTAGAGAGGAGTTGATGGATTGTATGGCTACATCCATCCCAAGTGCAAGCTCTGCATGATATGGCAACGGATGGATACAGAACAGGTGTTTTTTTCCCCAAAGCAAATGTGTAAAATAAGGTTGCAGACCACGGGAAAAATATTATCTGTGAAGTTTGAATTCTGAGTATGAGAGAGAATACAGTTTATTTATAAGGTAGGTAACAAATAAAAAGTTGTAAAATATTTGCTCCAGATTCAGTGTCAAGAAAATTACTCTTTTGATTGACACTTTATGGACCATTTAGCTTTAAATACATTTTCTACACATTTTCAGTGTGAAATTTTGCATGGTACTTTCAGAGGTGGGTTTCAGCAGGTTCTGACCTGTTCTGGAGAACTGGTACCGAAAATTTTGAATAGTTCTGAGAACAGGTAGCAGAAATTATGAATAGTTCAGAGAACCAGCAAATACTACCTCTGACTGGCTCTGCCCCCAACTATTGGCTGCCTCCCAAGTCCCAGCTGATCGGGATGAAATGGGGTGTTTGCAGTAACCTTACCCTGGAATGAGGAGGGAATGGAAATTTTAAAGGATCCTTCTCCTCGAATAGGGAGGGAATGGAAATTTTAAAGGATCCTTCCCCTGGAATGGGGAGGGAATGGAAATTTTAAAGGATCCTTCCCCTAGAAAGGGGAGGGAATGGAAATTTTAAAGGATCCTTCCCCTGGAATGGGAAGGGAATGGAGATTTTATAGTACAGTGATCCCTCGATTTTCATGGGGGTTGCATTCCCAGACTGCCCGTGAAAGTCGAATTTCCGCGAAGTAGAGATGCGGAAGTAAAAACACCATTTTTGGCTATGGGCAGCCAAAAACTACCCCCGCGCACCCTTTTCCAAGGCTGTGCAAGGAGCCGGGTTTGAAGTTGGGGGAGGGGAGTGACGAAAGTGCGGAGGCCGGTAAATATTGTTTTGAATGTCGGCCGCCCCCGCCCCCCCCAGCACCTCCGACCCCCTCGCCGCTACCCCCCGCCCGCCTGATCTGCCCCTCTCACTGGCTTTCCTGGGGCATGGGTCCTCCTACAGCAGTGCTGGCAGCTACGGCTTCTCGTTCCTCCTCATTCGGCCGCTAGCTGCTCTCACAGTCCCTTAGCTGAGAGCGCTTTCGTCCCGGCTGTCAGCGAGGGGGCTGCAGCAGAGACGGGGCAGGCGTTCTCACAGAGAGAGAGCAACAGACAGAGCGAGATAGAAAGGAGAGAGGGAGAGAAAGAGTGAGAAAGAGAGAGAGAGAGCAAGAGGGGAGAGAGTGGAAGGTAGAGAGAAAGAGAGAGAAATGATAGAAAAAAGGGGAGAAAAGAGAAATGAGAAAATGATTGAAGCAGAGAATGACAGGAAAGAGAGAGAAAGAGAGAGAAGTGACTCTTGGTGATGACGTATGACGTCATCGGGTGGGAAAAACCATGGTATAGAAAAAAAAACCGCTGAGTATTTTTTAATTAATATTTTTTGAAAAACCGTGGTATAGCTGTTTCGCGAAGTTTGAACCCGCGAAAATCGAGGGATCACTGTATACTTCCCTTGCCATGCCCACCAAGCCACGGCCACAAAACCCGTCGTGAAAAAAAATGTAAATCACACCACTGGGTACCTTAGATTTATTTCACTTTTTTTCCCTGTGTATTTTAGTTAATACTAAAGTTAAAGATTCATAGTTGAAAAGAAACATGGTAGAAAGTTTTAAAGCTAGCTTGCCCTAATCTTATCAGTTGAAAAATGAGTGGTCTTAACATTCCTTGTGGCAAATTTATAGCAATAAGACTTTGCCCCAGGTGCCTAACATGTCAAGTGAGCTAGTCAATGAGAATGCTCCAAACACAACTAGACATCCCTTTTATGATATGAGCTTCATCATCTACAGCTCAATGATTCATTTAGTGACAATTCAAAGTTGCAACGACAATGAAAAAATTAGACTTCTCACCATTTTTCATACTTACGACCTTTGCAGCATCCCCATAATCACGTGATCAATATTCAGATGTTTGGCAACAAGTTCATATTTATGACCTTTACCGCATCTCAGGGTTTAGGGTCATGTGACCACTTTCTGGGACCTTCTGACAAGCAAAGTTAGTGGGGAAGCCAGATTCACGTAATAAACGTGTAACAAACTTAACAAATACAGTGATTCACTTAACACCTGTGGCAAGTAAGGTCATAAAATGTGGTAAAATTCACTTAACAAATGTCTCACTTAGCAAGAGAAGTTTTGGGCTCAATTGTGGTCGTACTTCCAGGACTATTTTTTCTTTTCTTGTGGACCACAAAATGGACGTGAGATTTTATCAGATTTTATCAACAAAACCTCTGAGATTTTTGCATTTATGTTAATGTAAATTCCATCCTGTAATATTGTTTCCATTTGACTCTGCAAGGTGTGATGCAAATGCTTGTGCTTCTCTGCCTACGTATAAGAGCATAAGACAGAGAGGACAACGTGGCATATTTTTATCTAAGCTATTTTGAGTTGCTTGATACTCAGAAGCTGTGCTATTTTCAGTGATCTGAACCATCAGCCTCTCTTGCCTGATGCGTTGGTTTAAAACCCGTCTCATTTTTTAACAAACAAGAGTGTAAATAACACTTAAACAGAACAATGATGGATATAATCGAAATAACTTATTTCACCAGAGTTGAAATACTGGGATTAGACAATTTACAACTACATCACCTCTGATCTAATCTAAATGTAGTTCATAAAATCATATATCAAAATGTCCTTCCTCTTAATGACTTCTTCACCTTCAATCATAGCAATACACAAGCACGTAATAGATTAAAACTAAATGTGTAAACCACTCCAAACTTGAAGACAGAAATACAAATTCAGCAATAGAGTGATCAATGCCTGGAATGGACTATCTGACTCTGTGGTTTCTTCCCCAACCCCCAAAAACTTTAACCTTAGATTGTCTCCCCGTTTCTAAGAGGTCTGTAAGCAGCATGCATAAGCACACCACTGTGCCTACTATCCAACGATGGGCCACCATTCCCGGCGCCACCGGAATGGGGCTGGGGGTGAGTGCATGCATGACACAGGGTTCAGCTTCTGTGCATGCCAAGAAGCCAAATCTCATGCAAGGATACATGATTTCTGTTCTGCCGGCGTGTCCCAACCGCCCGTAATTATAGGGTAATTAGTCCAGAAAGACACACACCACACGATAGAAGGAAAACCAAAAGTCTTTATCAACAGAAAAATATAAACAGCTCCCTTTTTAAATGTCAAAGTGATTTTCTGGTACACACAAGGCACAGGTTAAATGCAATCCAATTTCTCACCCAATAACTGGGAAATTGAGTCCAATTCTAAAGTCCAGAAATTCCACACACAGTCTTGAACAGGGAAACAGCAAAAACCATGATCTTGACGAAACTATGAATCAGATAAACTGCCACGAGGCTAAACCAGCATGGTGCTCTTTTATCTGTAGCAATAATTACAGCAGCCCCACCCAACCACAAGTGGCCTCACTTATCTCCTGTAATAATCCTTCAGTTGTTCTCTCCTATGCATCACTCTACGCATGCGTGGATCTGTCATAAGTTCTTGTTCAGAATCCAGGGATGATAAGGATGATTGATCTCCTCCTGGGCTGTCTGCCAAACTCCCCCCTTCCCTGCTATTCACGCTTCCTTTGTCAGAGGAGCCTTCGTCAGGAGATTCTATCAGGAGCAAAACAGACCTGTGGCATGTGGATGTTTCCCCCACCTCCACCTCCACATTCCTTGGGGCAGGAGCTGGGCCAGAGCCAACCACAACAATTTCCAGGATTTTTTTGCTTCTGCAAATGCAAAGAAGCAAAAAAGCAGAAAACAGAGAAAATCATGTAAGTTATCCCCACCACCTGCCCTGCCCATTTGCCCATCCGCTGCCTGCCCTGCCACAAGCAGCGGCCCTGCCGCGAGCTACCCAAGTGCTTCTCCGCCTGCCACCTGCTTACCTTTCTCTCCAGTGCTCCGATGCCGAAGATGGCATGCAGTGCGGGGAGGAGGCTGGGCGGCCCCGAGCTCTAGCCGTGCTGCCTGCTATGTTCTCTCCTACGCCACAGGCATCTCTTGGCATGGCAATGGCACCCTGAGTGAGACGTAGCCTTTGGGAACAGCAGCACTGTGCTCCCAAAGGCCACGACTCTTTCAGGGTGCCACCGCCACGCCGAGAGATGCCTGTGGCATGGGAGAGCAGAAAGCAAGGTACGCGGCCAGAGCTCAGCTGTTGCTGCTGGCCCCAGCTGCTGCTCTAGGCACTGCAGTGAGATTCAGCTGCTGTGCATGTGCAGCAGCCGAAATCTCACACAGATGTCCTTCCAGCAGCGAGATTCGGGCAAAATTTGCTGGTTTCTTTGCTTCCGTGCATTCGTGCACCCCCAGCAGCAATGGATCTCGGCTAGGAGCTCCATTTCCACCACTGGAAAGGCATTCTTGCCGTTCCAGGGCCTGGTTCATCCTTGCTACCATCCCTGACCTATTGTCCTATTACCCTCTTTTATCGTTGCTTTTTACTTATGTTTATACAAACTACTACTCTGCCATACATGTTTGACAAACAAACAATCTAAATGAAATAAATGGCTGATATGCAGGCACTTCTATAAATGTACTGAAGATAAAACACAATGCTTGATTCAACATAAAATAAAGTCTCTCTTAAAAACTAGTGAAAAGCTTGTTATGAACAGGATGACACTGCTGCTACTTAGCTATGGTTGAAGAAAAGGCAGATTAAAAGAGAGTTCATCAGGTACAATGATTTATCACAAAAACATCATAGAATGAATAAACCAATTATAATGGGAAATAAACTTAGGAAAAAGAAACTAGAATGAGCATGAATCTGAAGAATGAAAAAGACTCACTTAGGTTGGATTTACACATTACCTTAAGAAAACCCCCAAAAGTTTACCCTTAGACTATCAACTGTTGACCTCACCTGATTCCTAAGAGGTAGTAAGGGGTATGCATAAGTGCACCAGCATGCCTACCGTCCCTGTCCTAATGTTTCCCTCTTATTAGTATCCATCTCATGTATATAAACAGCGTTATATCCATGTATACTACCAATACGTACTTGGAAAGGACCAGATTCAATTCTACTTTCAAGAGAATCCCACTTCATTTTGAAAAACACAAATTCTCTCTGAAGTGAGAGATTCAACTGCATCCTTGCTAGTGAAGGGCTGCAAAAAAATTTACTACCACACTATGGGCATGGCTTATTGTTTGGATGTGACTTAAAGGTCATGTGACTGGGTGGTAGTAGCTTACTGAAGTTTTCAAATAGGTGCTTGGACTCTTTTTCAGTTGATTAAGTCACATTATTTGAATAGCCACAGAAAGGACAAATGATAGACAGCACTATTTGTTGAGAAGCACAGTAACATTTTAAGGTTTTGTACTGGACCCCCAAGGTTCAGTATGATAACAGATTAGGAAAGTAGCTCAATTTTCTTTAATTGCTATAAAAGTTCAGTTCTAGATAATTATTAAAATGATTAAAGGGTTTAGGGGTAAAAACATAGTGTTTAATTATTTCCTATTTTAAAAGTAATTAAGGTTCAAACTAAGGTACTAGAGAAGGAAGGACAATTAAAAAATCTATTAAGTATTCAATAAATAGAGCATAAACCTACTACCCCCACTGTGTTCTCCCCACCTCCGTGGGGGCAGCAGCCCATTACTGATCCTTGCTCATCCCTACCCAACAAGAAAGTCAGGCAAGAAAGAAGTGTAGGAAAATTCTCAGCCCTCATTTTCAAAAAGATGTACAGTATTGCCAAATGATGGAAATAGTATACAACACTGTTGTTGTTCTTAGCTAGCAATTACATGCTTTTTAAAATTCATGCTGATGCCAAGCAATAATGTGAGGTCAAATTAGGATAAGATTATACAACACCATGCAAAAGGAATTTCATCAAGTATTTTTATTATTATTTTATTTTATATTTTATTTTATTTTTTTATTTTATTTTATTTTATTTTATTTTATTTTATTTTATTTTATTTTATTTTATTTTATTTTATTTTATTTTATTTTATTTTATTTTATTTTATTTTATTTTATTTTATTTTATTTTATTTTATTTTATTTTATTTTATTTTATTTTATTTTATTTTATTTTATTTTATTTTATTTTATTTTATTTTATTTTATTTTATTTTATTTTATTTTATTTTATTTTATTTTATTTTATTTTATTTTATTTTATTTTATTTTATTTTATTTTATTTTATTTTATTTTATTTTATTTTATTTTATTTTATTTTATTTTATTTTATTTTATTTTATTTTATTTTATTTTATTTTATTTTATTTTATTTTATTTTATTTTATTTTATTTTATTTTATTTTATTTTATTTTATTTTATTTTATTTTATTTTATTTTATTTTATTTTATTTTATTTTATTTTATTTTATTTTATTTTATTTTATTTTATTTTATTTTATTTTATTTTATTTTATTTTATTTTATTTTATTTTATTTTATTTTATTTTATTTTATTTATTTTATTTTATTTGTATGCTGTCCCTCTCTGTAGACTCAGAGTGGCTAACAACAATAATAAAACAGCATATGACAAATCTGATATTTAAAATAACTAAAAACCTTTATTAAAAACCAAACATACACACAAACCCACCTTTGTCATCAGGCATGGGGGAACTGAGATATTCCCTTCCCCCTAGGCCTATACAATTTAGGCATGATATGCTTGTGTGTATATTTGGTTTTTTAAATAAAGGTTTTTTAAATTATTTTAAATATTAGATTTGTTACATGTTGTTTCATTATTGTTGTTAGCCACCCCGAGTCTATGGAGAGGGGTGGCATTCAAATCAAATCAAATCGAATCGAATCGAATCGAATCAAATCAAATCAAATCAAATCAAATCAAATCAAATCAAATCAAATCAAATCAAATCAAATCAAATCAAATCAAATCAACAAACAAACAAAGAAACCATGCATAAATTGTATAGGCCTAGGGGGAAAGGAATATTTCAATTCCCCCATGCCTGATGACAGAGGTGGGTTTTAAGGAGCTTACGAAAGGCGAGGAGGGTAGGGGCAATTCTGATCTCTGGGGGGAGATGGTTCCAGAGGGTTGGGGCCGCCACAGAGAAGGCTCTTCCCCTGGGTCCCGCCAAACGACATTGTTTAGTTGATGGGACCTGGAGAAGGCCAACTCTGTGGGACCTAACTGGTCGCTGGGATTGGTGCGGCAGAAGGCGGTCCCGGAGATATTCTGCTCCGATGCCATGAAGGGCTTTATAGGTCATAACCAACGCTTTGAATTGTTCATCATTTCCACCAAATGAGAGTAAGACATATGCAACTATCACAGATATTATTGATGAAACGTGTGGTAGCTCCACCTTCTGTGTTGGCTTTCTTCTTGAAGAACCACCTGTCAACACTGATAGTACTACTCAGAGGTTCTTGGTGTGAATGATCTTGTAGTTAAGGCACTGATTCTTTCCATTTGAATGTAGATAGATCTGAGACCAAGCCACAAGAATTTCAAGATGCTTCAATATGAAAGAAAGACAAACACACCTTGTCTTTCTCCCCCTTCTATTAACATCTATACCTACTGGGACATCCCAGACTTTTAAATTGGTAGGGAGGTGCCAAAGGTTAAAGAAATATAACATTTTTTATTAATGGAGGATTGATCTTTGTTTATTTCTTATCAGCTAAATTCAGGTAACCCAGCTCATTGCCCATTGACTAATCTTTTATTATAATAATCTGAAATTTAAAACATTTATCACTTTCCTGGCAGGCATTCTACACAGCTCAGTTTGAAGACTGTTGCCCTTCTAAAAACAACAGTTGGGCATTCTAAAAAGAATAGTTTAAAGATTAATCTCATGTTGATCTACTAAATCTACTCAATCCCACGTTGATCCTACTGGTCTCATGTTGGTCTACTACTTTTTGATTTTTATCTCATAGCTGACATGGTGCACAATTCTTGGAACTTTTTCCTGTTTATAGTTCCACTTGTACTTAGCATGTGCTGACTTAGCTTGCTCAGTCAATGATATATCTTGTGCTTACTCTAACTTAAGAAATTGCCGGGCATCCAGGGTGGATTCAATTACGTGTCAGCACGGTTCAAGTCTCAATCAAGAGAAGTCACCCTTTACCCTGACACAGAACTCTAGATTCTTGGGTTTGGTTTATTCTTCGCCTGTCTCAAAACAGGTAATTTAGAAGTTCCATATGACCTGTTTTTATTCCAACGAAGGGCAAGCATGGTGCAATATTCCTGGCAATCTAATCTTATTTTGGAAAACACTAAGTCAGTGCCCAGCTGCTCCCTGGGAGGTGGGACAGAATGACCTTTATTAAATTATCACACCTGTGATCAGGCACCATCGGAAAGTCAGGAACTGAGCCAAGGCTGATTTCCTACAGATAGTCAGACATTGCCTGCTGCCAGAAAGAAGCTCAGATTGTTGCGAGCATTGCTGAAAGCTCGTCTTCAGAAAACTAAAGTCTGCCTTTTTCACCCTTTATCAGCAAAGGCTAACTGAAAACCAAGAAAATGATGCACTTATTTTGTAAATGAATATTTATAATAGAATCCATTATGCCACCAGACTTGAAATTTTGAGCTTGGACAATCTGTAACTACTCTGTCTGCGGTCTGATCTAAAATTGTCTGCTACAATGAGTTACCTGTCAATGACTTCTTCAGCTTCAACCTCAACCCTAAGGACTCAAGACCCATCCCACCACTAAAAGATCCCAACAACAAAGAATGCTATGATGAATCAATCAAAGCTAACCTCTTCAACACATTATTTGGCTCAGTCTTTGTAAACAGCAATGGCTCATCCCCAAAATTCCCTAATCACACTGCAAACACTCACAATGACTTAACAGAAATAGACTTCACTGAAGACAAATGTTGCAAAATCTCTATGTGACCTAAAGCCTTCCCTATCAATTGGGCTTGGTGGTCTATGTGCATACTTTCTAAAAAAAGCTCTCTACAGCCATAGCCAGCCATAGCCAGCATAATCTTTGAAAAATCCTTCAGGACTAGTTCCCTACCAAGCCTATGGTCATTAGCCCTGGTCATCCCCATCTTCAAAAAAGGAGATTGCAGTCTAGTTGAAAATTACAGACCAATTTCTCTATGCTGCATCACAGGCAAAATCATGGAATCAATAATAAACCAATCAATTACCCTTCACCTAGAAACTAACAACCTACTCTTTGACAAACAATTTGATTTCAGGAAAAAATTACCTTGTAACCTGCAACTCCTTCACTGCAGAAACATAGGGACAGCACATCTTGATCAGGGCAAATCAATACACACAATTTACATAGACTTCTGAAAAGCTTTTGGCTCAGTGGTTCGTGATAAACTACTTCTAAAACTGAAATCCTACAGCATCTCAGGATCCCTATGTGACTGGATAACTGCATGTTAGGGAGGGCCATATCTAATCCTGTTCCTGTTAGCAGCGGCATAACCCAAGGCAGCGTACTAGGACCGACACTCTTCATACGCTATATAAATGACCTTTGCAACCACATTACAAGCCACTGTGTTCTCTTTGCCGATGATGTAAAACTCTTCAACACCACCGACAACACAGGTACCCTCCAAAAAGACCTTGACTTTGACTCAGAATGGTCAAGCAATTCCAAATCTCAACCCCAAAAATGCTCTGTCCTACACATTGGCAAAAAGAATCCAAACATCAAATACAAGCTGGATAAACAAAATCTTACAGATAACCCTCACTCCATAAAAGACTTTGGAATATTCATATCAAATGACCTAACTGCCAAAGCCAACTGCAACAACATAGCAAAAAAGGCTTCAAGAGTTGTTAACATAATACTATGCAGTTTCTTCTCCGGTAATACCATTCTATTAACCAAAGCATACAAAATTTTTGCCAGACCAATCCTTGAATACAGCTCATCTGTCGGGAACCAACACCGCATTTTGTACATAAATACATTAGAAAGTGTGCAAATATGCTTTAAAAGAAGAGTCTTCCATTCCTCTACTCGCAACAGAATACCATACACAACCAGACTTGAAATCCTAGGCTTAGAAAGCTTGGAGATTTGTCACCTTAAACACGGCCTAAGCATAGCCCATAAAATCATCTGCTACAACATCCTTCCTGTCCATGACTACTTCAGCTTCAACCACAACAATACATGAGCCCATAACAGATACAAACTCAAAGTAAACCGCTCCAAACTCGACTGTAGAAAATATGACTTCAGCAACCAAGTTGTTAATGCATGGAACGCACTACCAGATTCTGTTGTTTCATCACCAAACCCTCAAACATTTACCCTTAGACTATCCACTGTTGACCTCATCTGACTCCTAAGAGATCAGTAAGGGGCGTGCATAAGTGCACTAGAATACATACCGTCCCTATCCTAAGTTTCTCTCTTATTAGTACTGATATCATGTATATAAACAGTGTTATTTCTTTGTATACTATCAATATGTACTTGGCAAAATAAATAAAATAAATAAATAAATGAAAAACCTCAGTAATACTTGGGCAAACAATAGATACAAACTCAAGATAAACTACTCCAAACCCAACTGTGGAAAATACGACTTCAGCAACAGAGTGGTCAATGCCTGGAATGCTCTACCCAACTCCATTGTTATATCCTCAAACTCTCACAGCTTCAACCTCAAACTGTCTACCATGGACCTCCTTACCCCATTCTTAAGAGGTCCGTAAAGGGGGCATGCATAAGAGTACCACACCAGTGTGTGCCTACCGCCCATGTCCTACTCTCCCCATTTATCTGTATTCATTTCCTTCATTCATGTCCGTGTTTATATTCCTACCTGCTATCTTGTACATTTATTTATTTATTTTATTTATTTATTTATTTATAAAACAATGGTATGAAACTTCTCAATGTTAGAGGAGAGGAATGCAAGATAAAACTATTCAATCTTTATTTTAACACTCTTTCATTTTGTGCAAAATGAAAATTGTGTTGGTACCTATTATGAATGGTGATATAAATAAGCTTTACTGTAAGTGTGTGAAATACTGTAAATGCTGCATGATATCCGGTCAGAATAAAATATCTTAACTCTTTTAACAGAATATTCTTAAAAACCTGTAAAAAATACATAATAGAAAGTTCATAATTTATCATATACTAAACAAGGACAAAATAATCCAGTGGTCCATATTTTTGAAGGAACTGGGTGTAAATACTGTAAAACTGAATGCAGAATTTAATATTGGCTTTTACACACTTTTGAAGAAGAGAAAAGAATAACTTTTCATTTTACTGTTGGGCACCACCCACTGGATCTTTGCAGAATTGTTAGGTTAGAATTTCATTCTTATAATCTTTTTGAGGTTTTCAGTATGCTGCTGGTCTTTGGTGTCAAAATATCAATTATAAACGAACATGTGCAGGAGCAGTGCGGGGAGGTTTGTACATGCATGAGAGAGGGAATGTGAACATGTGTGTGCATTATTATTATTATTATTATTATTATTATTATTATTATTATTATTATTAATTAGATTTGTATGCCACCCCTCTCCGCAGACTCGGAGGTAGCACGCGCACACGCACACACATAGAGAGACACAGAAACACACATACCCTTTTGGCACACAAACCAAAAATGTTTTGCCATCACTGTGCTAAGCTATACCCTATAATGAAGAAACCCTCAGGTCCTGGAGTCACAATTTCATTCAGGCAAAGGATGTTGTGTGAACCTAATTGTGTAGTTTGTGTAATTAACCATTTATACTAGTTGCATTAGGCAGTAGTGTCAAACTCACGGTTGCGTCACATGATGTAGCGGGACTTTCCCCCCCCCCCTTTGCTAAACTGGGTGTGGGTGTGGCCAATGTGTGATGCATCCACCTATGGGCCAGGACTCAGGAGTTTGACATCCCTGTGTTAGATGATAGCACATTGAACTTGGAAACTGAACAACCACTTATGTGACCTGGGTTGCCTGCTTGAGCAGGGGTTGAACTAAAAGACCTCCAAGATCCCTTCCAACTCTGTTATTCTGTTAAGTTAACCTGAAAATATGTGTTAATTGTACTTTTGCTTGAAAGAGTAACCTCTGAATATGTTTCTGCTGGGTGGTTTTTTCCACACTTCATTTTTTGGGTGTAGATTTACTGAAAGATTGTCCATCAGCCCCATGTGCATCTGGACTGGCTTTGCACCTGGGACTTCTGCATCTTCTACACGATCAATGGAAAGAAATTGTACCCTGATGATCTTATTACAGCTTTCGGCAGCACTTGTGTTATGATCATTTGATCATGAGCTGTTGGTGACAACTTCAGGCGGAACAGCTGTTTGCACAACTGCTATGGAAAGATACCCTTTACTAACAGGCAGGATGGGCTTCTCAACATAGATCAGTGGTGGCTTGTTACCCCTTACAGATGAGTCTTATTTGAGCCCAGGGATTCTCCTTTGTTCCTGTTTGGGGAATAACAACAAAGGAAAATGAGATGCCAGATCACATAAATAAAATCAGCTCCTTGATTGCCTGTAACCTCCCACATCATTAGCATCTGTTGCTTTGCTTTTAAAGTTAAGGAATCATAATATTAATTCACTTGGCTAAGAATTTGCAAAATGTTCTATGCACAAAGTGTTCCAGGCCGGGATCAGGCAGCATCAAGCCGCTTTAACCCATCAGCAGTACATGTGTTTTGTTACTATATAGGGCATGTTTGTTTGTTTGTTTATTTCATTTTTAAATCAAAATTATATACCCACCCATCTCACCAGAGGCAACTCTGGGTGGCAAAGAACAATAGATTAAAAACAACAAATAGAAGCAAACATATAAAATCCATTCTTAGAAAAATTGTAAAAGCGAGACATACAAACCCCAGGTTGGGGGAAGATAAAAATTTATTTTTTATTTTATTTATTTATTTTGTCCAATACACAATACACATTGAAGAGAATAGGCATGTAGTAATATATATAAAGAAAAGGATAGAAGAAAAGATATAAAAATAGAGGAGAAGATATATGAAAGGAAGAAAAGATAAATGAGATAAGGAGAGACAATTGGACAGGGAATGGAAGGCACACTAGTGCCCTTATGCACGCCCCTTACTGACCTCTTAGGAACCTGGAGAGGTCAATCGTGGATAGTCTAAGGGAAAAATGTTGGGGGTTAAGGGTTGTTACTACTGAGTCAGGTAATGAGTTCCATGCTTCGACAACTCGATTGCTGAAGTCATTTTTTTTACAGTCAAGTTTGGAGCGGTTAATATTAAGTTTGAATCTGTTGCGTGCTCTTGTGTTGTTGCGATTGAAGCTGAAGTAGTCATTGACAGGTAGAACATTGCAGCATATGATCTTGTGGGCAATACTTACATCGTGTCTTAGGCATCGTAGTCCTTCTCCTCAGTGAAGCCATCTGACCAAGTCTCTGGTTGTTTGGGAGCCCCATGACTGAGAACATAGCCAGATCTTAAAAGATTTTGGGGATATCAAAGAGGATGGAGATGATCTAATTTGGGGAAAATAATATTCCTTAAGATGGGTACCACATGTCTACTCTGTCAGATTTCACATGGCAGGCTGATGTAACTGGGGAGACGCCAGATAACCTCAGATAACCCAGTTCTATGCTATGTTTCATACATGTTTCATAGATGGACCTGGAGCATATCTATTTCAACAGGGATATTATAAGGTAGGAGACAGTAGAAGAAATGAATGGCTGTTGGCATATTTATTTATTTATGTGTTTGTTTTTTGTTTGTTTGTTTGTTTGATTTATATGCCACCCTTCTCCGAGGACTCAAGGTGGTTTACAACAGATAAAAGAGAAACAAATACAGTACAGTAGCCTAAATCCAATTAATTTAAAACTAAATAATTAATCTATAATCCTCATTTTTATTAAAAATCAATCATCCCCATTCAGACGACAACCATACATAACATTCATCAGCCAGGGACTAGAGTCTAATCGCCCCAAGCCGGGCGACATAGATGAGTCTTGAGAGTCTTGCAGAAGGCGAGGAGGGTGGGGACAGTACAAATCTCCGTGGGGAGCTGATCCCAGAGGCCGGGGCCCTCACAGAGAAGGCTCTGTGGTAACAGGAAGGCAGAATGGATGCATGAAAGAAGTGGGGAAACAGAAGTTGTGAGATAAGGGTGGATGGGTTGAGGTGTATGATAAGAGGATGCACAGCAACCATAGCAGGGGTGAATTGCTTACCTTTTCCTACTGGAGCACTGTGTGGGCATCGCGCTGTTTCACATGTGTGCTTGATATGCTCGTGTGTGTGTATATCCCCAGAATTATTTCACTTCTACGTATGCGCAGAGGGATGATTTTCCTTCTGCGCATGCTCAGAGAGATGAAAATTGGAGAAAAATATTTTTAAAATATGGCAGCGTGCCTGGACCGGTAAAAACAGACTGTAGCTAAAATAGCCGGACACCAGTTGCAGTCAACGGAACTTTATTGAAGTCGGAACAGCATTACATGGGAAAGAACCAGAGCCACAGTAAGAATGACAGGTCTTATATACCCCTGCCTGCTGAGGCAACCACCAATCGGGAAACGTAACTTTTGCCGCCCTTGCAACAGCAGCAATTAACCAATAACTGTGACCTGGGTTCATCCAATGAACAACTTGTCTCTAAGCCCCTTTTACTAATCTCTGGGCAGGACATAACAGTAGCCATCACACCAGAATTGCGCAATCGGCATGCCACTACCAGAACCGCACCGGACCACACCAATGAACCATAGACAATAAAATTTATGTCATACTTGAATGCCAGCATGGTGGTGATGGTAGTAGTGGTAGTGGGGGGGGGGAGAGAGAGAGACACCATTTTTCACTCTGTGCACATTCCTACGTAATATCATAATGGTTTTGCATGAAACAATATCCACTTATTGTTCTGCTCACCGGCTTCCAGTAAATTCCAATCTATGGAAAATCACTTCTTATTGATTAAAAAAATCACTCTTTATTAAAACTCAAAGCAGGTACATGAATGCAAATGCAGGGTTAAAGTAGCATAGAAGCAGATTCTATTTCATTTTGAGCCTGCTTTGTTCTCGATTCTAGGAAGCGTGCCAACTCAGTCTTTATCTACATTCCTTAGATCAGTGTTTCCCAACCTTGGCAACTTGAAGATATCTGGACTTCAACTCCCAGAATTCCCCAGCCAGCATTCGCTGGCTGGGGAATTCTGGGAGTTGAAGTCCAGATATCTTCAAGTTGCCAAGGTTGGGAAACACTGCCTTAGATAACACTCAAACTATATGCATTAGCTCACCAGAAACAGTTGCTAACACCGCACTCCAGTACAGATTGTCTCTTTGAGGCAGAGATCATGATTTTAGAACTTCTTTTCGTCTCTTCCATGGAACGAACGTTGAGGATCCACGCCCCCATTTCCCACAACCCCTTCCTTTATATTGCCTGGAAGTGACATCACCCCTCAAAGAGCTAAGGCTGTGGATTAATACCTTTTACTCTGGATCTCCTCTCGCCTTCAAGCCATTCTTCTATAGCGAGGGTTAATCCAACTATTTTCTACTAACATGTCTTCCCCACTGTCTGACAGAGACCAATCTCCCAATGTCACATCGGCCCCCTCAAGCTCTCCTCAGTCACTTTCTGCCTCACTCTCGCTCTCAGCTTCCTCTGGCAAACCCCCTGGCCCAGGATACCCTGAAGGGCCTGGCTCATCCCCTTCAGAATCAGGCCTGGCCTGAGGTGGACAAGGAGCACTCAAAAAACTTATCATATATTTTCTCTCAGGAAAGGCATGAAGCTATAACATTCTTGCTTTGTTATCAGGAAGACAAAACTGCCTTTCTTTCTATTTATTTATTTATTATTAGAGTTGAAAGGGACCTTACAGGTCATCAAGTTCAACCCCCTGCCTGAGCAGGAAATCCTACATCACCCCAGCCAAATGGCAGTCCAATCTCCTCTTGAAAGTGTCCAAAGTTGGGGAGTCCACAACCTCCGCTGGCAGGCCGTTCCACTGGTTGATCGCTCTCACTGTCAGGAAATTCTTATCTCCAGGTTGAATCTTTCCTTGGTCAGTTTCCAACCGTTGTTCCTCGTCCGGCCCTCCCTGGAAAACAGTGTGTCCCCCTCCTCTCTCCCTCCTCTATGTTTCACAGTTGTTGGTTTTTTTGGGGGGGGGGAATTCATACGCTCAATTGGAGGAAGCATGACCCTCCAAAGTGTTTTTTTAAGATTTCTTTTTTTAAAAAAAAGACCTGATGTAAAGTGGATAATCAAAAGTAGTGCAACAGTCCCTTATGCTTTGGAAATAAAGTGAAGCATCACTTGTCCTTCTGAACTCATATTCAAACAGATGGAAACTGCTTGCGCATCAGCACAATTTTTAGATATGTCCTGGCTTTGCAGTAAAATGCTGCTGATGGTGTCATTCAAAGATGTGTAAAGCGCCAGCCCTCGCAGTTATTTCTGGTCTGACGACAGTGTTTGTGGACATTGGAAAATGAGACAGAGGAAGGCAGAGGCTGCATAGCATAGATGCCACAGATTGACGATGAAATGCTTTGGCAGGACAAAGATGAAAAACTTGGCACCTGTCCACTGCATATGAACCTCTCAGTTTCATACTCGCAGCTTAACATTCTAGAAGGCAATTAAACTGTTACCGATAAATTTTTCCAACTTTCATATAATCTCAGATACAGAAGTTCATTAAGGCAGTGATTTTCAACCTTTTTTGAGCCGCGGCACATTTTTTACATTTACAAAATCCTGGGGCACACCACCAACCAAAATGACACAAAATGACACTCTAACACAGTACATATTATACATATAGTTGATAATGTAGTTTCTAAATGTATTTATATTCACTTAGTGTGAAACCTGGGCCTGTTTCAATGAACACAAAAGGGATATCCTGGCAGAAATGGTAGTTTGGGGACCCATGTTTAATTTCCCCAAGGCACATCTGACCATTTCTCACGGCACACTAGTGTGCCGCGGCACACTGGTTGAAAAACACTGCATTAAGATATGTCCTCTTTATGTAAAACATGTCTTTTAGTCCATGACTTTTCCTGGAATTTTTTTTAATCCCCCCCAAAAGGGACAAATCTGAAATAAGTTCAGGATAAACATTTCATTGTTTACAACTTTACTTTACAAAGGAAAGTTTGAGAGCAAAACCAGGAAAAACATATCATCTACTAAAAATACATGAAATCAAGCAGTATATGTAAATAGTTCTGTGTTAGCAAAAACTTCAGAAGAGAAGGATTTAGGAGGAGTGATTTCTGACAGTCTCAAAATGGGTGAGCACTGCAGCCAGGCGGTAAGGAAAGCAAGTAGAATGCTTGGCTGCATAGCTAGATGTATAACAAGCAGGAAGAGGGAGATTATGATTCCGTTGTATAGAATGCTGGTGAGATCACATTTGGAATACTGTGTTCAGTTCTGGAGACCTCACCTGCAAAAAGATTTTGATAAAATTGAAGGGATCCAAAGACGGGCTACAAGAATGGTGGAAGGTCTTAAGCATAAAACTTATCAGGAAAGACTTAATGAACTCAATCTGTATAGTCTGGACTGGAGGACAGAAGGGAAAAGGGGGGACATGATCGAAACACTTAAATGTGTTAAAGGGTTAAATAAGGTTCAGGACAGGAGGGAAGTGTTTTTAATAGGAAAGTGCACACAAGAACAACGGGACACAATCTGAGGTTAGTTGGGGGAAAGATCAGAAGCAACATGAGAAAATATTATTTTACTGAAAGAGTAGTAGATGCTTGGAACAAACTTCCAGCAGACGTGGTTGGTAAATTCACAGTAACTGAATTTAAACATGCCTGGAATAAACATTTCCATCCTAAGATAAAATACAGGAAATAGTATAAGTGCAGACTAGATGGATTATGAGGTCTTTTTCTGCCATCAATCTTCTATATTTCTATACATTTAAAACAGACATTTCAGTTTCTATATTTTTCACATGAATGCAAAAGACTGTATTAAGACCATTTGTACGCTAAAAATTAAATGAATTTTTAAATTAAAGACTAAAGGGGGAAAATTACTTTTCTAAAATAATAAATAAATGTAAAGGATTTTTTTTCTGAGATAAACAACTGTACTTTATAATAAAAGATATTTGATCACTGGGATCACAAAACAAAACAGAATTTAAGTTCCAAGAAGTTTGCAATCTTTCTTAAAGGTATCTCTTAATGTTTAAAAATTTAGTAGATTTATCTGTAGAAACAGGACATTAAATTTCTTCGTAAGTGTTTTACTGTTAATTGTATAAATTAGACAAAATGTTTAGGTTTGGCAAATTATTGAACTATCTCAAAACCCAACAAGTTATAAGTTGGTGTTATTTCCTGCAGCAAGATGATTTATGCCCATGATCCTGACTCTGACAAAAAAATACTTACATTTTTATGCTAGCAAGACTCATTTAGCATGTCAAAATGGGAGCATATGTATATCTTGGGCTGCAGACAATAGTGATGTAATTATATGGCATGTGATTGTGAACAGAACTCCATATGTTCAAATGCACTGCCTATCCTATATGAGCTTGTGAACATTTTTCTCTGGACAGATAGTTGCTTTCCAATTAAACTCTATATTCATTATTTTCTGCTGCTGTAATGAGACATATATTTATGCAGGTCTGTGGCCGAAATTAAAAAAAATGATTTGATTTGTAATTTTATGGATGCAAGCTCATTAGCTACCCCATTTTGACATTTTGCAAATGGTGCAAACAGTAGTAAGGAAAAGAGATTAGATGGATATGGAAGGAAAGAATTAATTAGTTTACATCTCCATATCCTTGCAAATTATCCTTGTTCCTACTTATGCTTACATTGTTTTCTGTTCTTTAAATTTCTCACTTATAATGAGTTGGGACTGCTGTAAATTCAACTGAGTGTTTTTTGTAATTGCTAATCACAAGTGATAAGGTGTAAAATTAATTGCCATGAAAGTATTTCGATTATTCTGACAATTTTGGGAACTGAGTTAGAAGGATCTAGAACAGGGTTGTCACGTGACGAGATGACACCGTGATGACAAGAGTTTGACACCCCTAATCAGAAAAGGCAATAAATATTACCAGAGCTTGAAAGCTTGAAGGTTAACAAGCAACTAAAATTAGATAATTTCTTATGAACAAATGCTTCAAGAGTGTGATTTTTCCTAACAATTTCTCATCCAACTATGATTCCCTTTCAGTCTACTCTCTCTTCTGTCATACGTTTGTTCTATGATTCAGTTTTCATTCATTCTCTCGATATGACCAAGCCACCTCAGTTGTGCTCAATCGCTTATATATTTGGTTCACATTCATTCATTTAATGCGGGCCATATCCGGGGGTGGTTTCCAACTTAACTCACTGCCAGTTCACTCCCTCCCATGCCATGTGGGCATGCCTCGTGGGTGCACTTTGCGCACATGTAGATACACAGTAACAAAACAAAAAAAAACCCAGCAAAGGCAAAAAAAAGATGGTGACCACATCCACAGTGCTGGAACTCAGTTTCTGCACATACTCAAAAGGAAAAAAAATGTAAAAAATAAAAAATGGTGGCTCCCATGGACTGGCACTGACCGATTTGGTTCGGTGACGTCATCACCAGTGGGTCAGTACTAGTTCGGGCAAACCGGTCTGAACCCTGGCCATAACTCTCGTCGTTTTCTTTCTCACAAACTGAAGTTTTCAGTGCATTTATTAGTTTGCTTTCTCTTGACATACCCATAATAAAGACAGAAGCACACTTTTAATTTCATATAATTCAATCACTCATCCATCATAGGTGTAAACAGGAAGTTGTGATTAAATGGCATCAAAGCCTTGTACATAGTATCCACCAGGGGGCAGTGTGTTGTAATTTTTAATACTTTCTGTGTGCTTTTCTTTTTAAAGACTGCTTTTATGAATTGAATACCAAGAAAGAAAGAAAGAAAGAAAGAAAGAAAGAAAGAAAGAAAGAAAGAAAGAAAGAAAGAAAGAAAGAAAGAAAGAAAGAAAGAAACCAAGCAGATGATAGCCAGTTTGGTGTAATGGTTAAAGGTACTATGCTAGAAACTGGGATTGTGACTTTCAGTTTGCGGATAAAATCACTCAGATATGGAAAGACCTTGACTCCAATTGGAATGCAATGTCAGCTGACAACGAGTCAGTTGAGATGACAGGGGCCCGTCCTAGTCCATCTGTTTGGGAGGAGTTTGATCAGGTAACACCTGATGAAGTGGGCAAGGCCAAGGGAACTGTGAGCCACCTGCTTGTTGGACCCATGTCCCTCTTGACTTGTTTTGGCCAGCAGGGAAGTGACACAGAGCTGGGCTCAGGAGATGCTTTTTTGACGGAGAGGTCCTTTCTGGCTCCCTACAAGGAGGCAATTATGTGCCCTCTCCTCAAGAAACCTATGCATGCGCACAACCCCCCTGCATTACCCTCCCCCACACATATGCACAGGCCTCATTGAAGCCACTGGACTTCCAGGAGGCCTGTTGGACTGGAAAAGCAAGTAGGATGCTTGGCTGCATAGCTAGAGGTATAACAAGCAGGAAGAGCGAGATTGTGATCCCTCTATATAGAGCGCTGGTGAGACCCCATTTGGAATACTGTGTTCAGTTCTGGAGACCTCACCTACAAAAAGATATTGACAAAATTGAACGGTCCAAAGACGGGCTACAAGAATGGTGGAAGGTCTTAAGCATAAAACTTACCAGGAAAGACTTAATGAACTAAATCTGTATAGTCTGGAGGACAGAAGGAAAAGGGGGGACATGATCGAAACATTTAAATATGTCAAAGGGTTAAATAAGGTTCAGGAGGGAAGTGTTTTTAATAGGAAAGTGAACACAAGAACAAGGGGACACAATCTGAAGTTAGTTGGGGGAAAGATCAAAAGCAACATGAGAAATCTTACACCTCTGACAATACAAATCTCCAATCTTTTGTTACTACCATCTGATAAGTCAGGGCAGATTCTTTCAAGGTTTCTTTTTCTGCCCATTGTTCAATTCTGGGCTGCTCTTCATTATAACTGATCCTTCCTGCCCGTTGGCTCCAAGGTCATTCTCACATTCCATCACACTCACACATAATTCAATCCATGTATAATCAAACTCTACCGTTGACAAATAAGCCTATTGTGAAAATCAAAACATGAAAATTCTGACAGTTGGCTTCTGCCTTTATTATCTGTCAATGAGAGCTGGTTACGTCAGGAGAAAAAAAAAGGCAGTGGAAATAGATATTTCAGTCTAGTTGGAGGAGAGTAACAGGATTTTGTCCTACATTAAGTGGGTAATGAATAAGAGTTGATACAAAAGTGATTGACTAGTGATTAAAAGAGTACATTGAGGTGGTCTGATCATATGGATAGAGGGAATGAATGAAGATTGAATTACAGAACTTACTTACTTACTTGTTTACTTACTTACTTACTTACTTACTTACTTACTTACTTACCTACCTACCTACCTACCTACTTACTTACTTACTTACTTACTTACTTACTTATTGGATTGGTATGCTGTCCCTCTCCTAGGACTTGGGATGGCTCACAACATAATAAAACAGTATGCAATATCAAGTCTAAAATCCAAATATATTACAGAAGAGGGAGTAGATTGAAAGATAATTCTGAAAAAAAATCATAGTTGGATGACATGAGAAATTATTACAAAAAGTCACAAAGTATTGTTCATAAGAAATAATTTAATTTTGGTTGCTTCCCAATATTAAGAGCTCTCAAGCTCTAGCAATGCAACACATGCATTTTTCATGGAAATCTCTTCTAAATAATTTCTATGTATATCCTAAGGAAAAAAGCACCATTGCAACTTCAGAGCATCAGTGCTTCAAATTGATCCTATTGGTCTACCTTTGAGCCTATTGTCAATAGTGTATTAATTTTTTCAAAGTCCAAACTTGGTAACAGTATTATCCAGAAGTTATATATGCATATAAAATATGTCAACATTGTAATGAAAAATATGAATTCATCCTACCATTCTATTCATTTATTCAAAGTATTAACTATATTTTATGAGTAATTTACCAAGGATAGTTTATCCATAATTTTGAAATAATTATAATTGTATTGTTATTTTAGCAATTAAGCCAACTGCTGTAATTTATGGTACATTGGACCATATGAACTGCAATTGGCTACTCCCCTTGATCTTTGATACATTAGTTTTCAGATCCATATCCACAGTGTATCATATAATATAACTTTCATTGCAAATCTATTTTTGAAAATAGATTTTAATGGCCCCAAACAAAAAATATTTTGTATACGTTTTGTCCTAAATGCATTAAACCACCAAGGGGATGTCATTCTTCCTTGTAATACACCCTGATCATTTAACCATTTGCTAAGAATTGTATCCATTCTCTTCTATGCTTTATTTATTTTACTTATCAAAATTATATAGCTACCCATCTCATTAATGTGATTTTGGGCAGTGTGCAATAAAAGCAGAATAAAACACAGTTTATATAACTGTAAAATTATTGTGATGGCTTTACTTCCATCATAACCTTCTTCTTGCACTTATCAATTAATTCTTCATAAGCATATATACCGTATTTTTGGAGTATAAGACACACCGTTTTACCCGCCCAAAAGAGGGTAAAAATTTGGATGCGTCTTATACACTGAGGTACATTTCCAATTGTAAATGAGATATCTACGTGCTTTTTGCTCTTCATGAAGACTCTGAAAGATTAAAGTGTGAGTAGGCAGTTTTTAAAATGGAATTACCAATCACAGAAAAACTATGCCATTCTCTTAATGTAATCCAGAGGGACTGTTCCTATTAGGGTATTGTGAAACAGCCATTCTGGATTATGATACTATCTATTAATAACATTTCTGCCTCGCTATTTTTAAGTTCAAAGATAAGACATGAAGTCCCTGGCATCCTTCTGCTTTCACTGGCTTTACAGTGAGAGAGATGTTAACAATGACAGTGTCACCAGTGAAATGTTTGCTAATCCAGAGATCTGGCATCACGCATGACACTGCCTGATCATTACTTCCTGTTTATTTTGAACATGGCATTTTTTGGAAATGAAGTCAGAACTTGTGCTGTGACTCTGTAGTCATTCTTCATTTATCTAGTGTCTCAGTCATCGTAATATTTTTTTCTGATGATTTTAAATATCCATTTGATATTCGAAGACAGCAATGAGCTCTTTAAATGAGTACAAAGATTCAAACCCACAATAAAGGATTACAACGTCCATGTAGAACAGAAAACCTTGATCCACACGCTCACATATTGGTCACAGTTCAACAGAAATGCAGAATGTTTCGGTTGTTCCAGATTTTGACTGAAATAAAATTTGGCAGAACTCCGGGAGATTTGCTGGGCAAGTAAGGAAAGCTAGTGTGAGCCAACCATTTATCCACAGTTCCAGGGACGTGGTGGGCCAGAGACTTAATTACGCTGGATGTGCTGAGAAATTGCCAGCACACTGGTGGTTCAAGTCAACCACAACAACACCCAAGCACACAACAGATACAAACTTAAAGTAAACCGCTCCAAACTCGACTGCAAGAAATTTTACTTTAGTAATCGAGTAGTTGATGCATGGAACTCACTACCAGACTCTGTAGTATCATCACCTAACTCCCAAAACTTTATCCTTAGACTATCCACTGTTGACCTCTCCCGATTCCTAAGAGGTCAGGAAGGGGTGTGCATATGTGCACCAGAGTTCCTTCCGTCCCCTGTCCTAATGTTTCTCTCTTACGAGTATCATGTATATAAACTTCGTTATATCTT
Source organism: Erythrolamprus reginae (assembly GCF_031021105.1). Taxonomy (NCBI): domain Eukaryota; kingdom Metazoa; phylum Chordata; class Lepidosauria; order Squamata; family Dipsadidae; genus Erythrolamprus; species Erythrolamprus reginae. Next base: position 120,009,292 of record NC_091950.1, read on the forward strand.
TGCATATGACCAATACGTACTTGAAAATAAATGAATGAATGAATGAATGAATGAATAAAGTGAGTGAGCACCCATCTCTTGTCCCTAGCTTCTACCCATCTAGCAGTTTGAAAGCATTGTAAGCAAGTAGATAGATGAGTAATCCCATTTTGGTGGTAGGAAACTGCTGGCTCCATACTGCACAGGGAGTTGGAACTGCTACAGGATCTACCTGGACGTGATCAATTAAAGAGAGTGGAAATCCCAGATGAGCTCCCTCTGAGAATGCTGCAGCCCAACCAGTGTGAAGCTAGTTCGCCCTCTTGTGGTGCACCTTTGTAACAAACAGATTAGACTTCTACTGGGTGCATAACATTGTAGCTTCCTTAGTCTTGTATGCCATATTCTGAGTAAGTAAGTAAGTAAGTAAGTAAGTAAGTAAAATGAAATGAATAGAGTAGAGTAGAGTAGAGTAGAGTAGAATAGAATAGATAAATAAATAAATCCCACAATCCCTTTGCCCTGCGTTTCTCAACACATTCTGTTTCTTTCCTTTTTCTGCTCCATTCTGACACCCACATCCCAATGCAGATTATCCCATGACTTGTTCCTCCTTGATCTACCTGCAGTCCGACTGCAGCATATTCTATCCTTTCTGAACCTTCCCAATGTCCCCTCCTTCTGCCAATTAACCTCCCATTTTACCAGTGGTTCTCAGCATGGCATCACTTCATCTGCCTCACTGCTTTCTTGTTTTCATCTTTCCACTGACACTGTACTACACAGCTGCATAGCTGGCCTTCCCAATTTCCAAATACTTCCCCCCCCCCCCCTCCCGTTGTATCAACTCAGTTGCCACCCTAATGCCTATGTGCACAATTGCATACTTGTAGTCCATACGTGGTTCCTTAGTCTTATCTTCTCCTAAAATGTTTCTGGCCAAAATCACATTGTAGTCAAAGCACCTCTGCCTTGTTTCCTACATAGTCCAAAACATTGAAACCATGAAACATTACAGCATAGATTATTCTAACCTAGTTGTTTGTGCATGGAATGTAATTGCCTTCCTTCCTTCCTTCCTTCCTTCCTTCCTTCCTTCCTTTTATACAGTTGCCCATCCCAAAGCAATGACTCTAGGCCAGTGATGATGAACCTTTTTTGGTTTGTGTGCCAAAAGGAAGTGTGTTCTAGCATGTGGACAGGCCTTTTTGAAGCCTGGTAGGTGAAAAAAAATGTCCAAACGGGCAAAATGGACATTTGGGAAAATGCACTTCTGTTTTGCCATTCTACTGTTTTTTTGCACTCCGGAGGGTTCAGGGAAGCTTCCTGAAGCTCTGAAGTGCAAAAAAGAAGCACAACAGGCAAATTGGAAGTTTGGAAAACACTCTTCTGGTTTGCCCATTGTGCTGTTTTTTGCATTCTGGGGCTTCAGGAAGCTTCCCCGAACCCTCTGGTGTGCAAAAAAACATCATAACAGCATACCGGAAGTGCATTTTTCTGAACCTCTGATTTGTCCATTGGGGAATTTTTTTTGCCTTTGGGGCTTCAGGGAAACTTTCCTGAAGTTTCTGGTGGATGAAATGGCCTTTTCCATGGCTGAAAATCAGCTGGCCCATGTGCTGAAGCTGAAACATGGCAAAGTTTTGCATGCCCTCCGATATAGCTCCACGTGCCACTTGTTGCACATGTTCCATAGGTTCTCCATCACAGCTCTAGACAGTAACAGAGGATTAAAATAAAAACCAGAATACAATATAAATACAATACAATACTTTTGAAGTTTGAAGCTTGTTTTCTTTTGAAGAAAACCTAAAAGACTTACATTTTAATGTAAACATAAAAATATTTATGTTTTAATGTAAACATACTATTCATACTTTTGGAAGCATTTTGGCTTTTGATATGGCAACAGAGGTATTTTATGCCAAAAATGCCCACAGCCATTAGTCTAGCGCCAATTCCCCCAACAGAGCTTCAAGCTGATTGGCTAGAAGGTCAGAGGGACAGCCCCACTGTAAACGCCTGATTGATCAGATTGCAAAAATATGTTTCAAGGTGCCAGAATAGAAGCTTCAGTTCCTGTCACCATGAGAAATTTGTCTTTTCCCATGGTTTTATGTGACCCCTGTGAAATGGTTGTTTGATCCCCAAAGGGGTCCTGACCCCAAGGTTGAGAACCACTGATCTAAATGCTATTGCTATTGTTATTAAGCAACAAGAGTTGCTAGTTCCAATTATTTATTTATTTATTTTATTTATTTTATTTATTTCTTACATTTGTATGCCTCCCCTCTCTGTAGACTTGGGGGGGGGGGCTAACAACAGTAATAAACAGCATGTAACAAATCTAATGTTTAAAATAATTTAAAAACCCTTATTAAAACCAAATATACACACAAACATACCATGCATAAATTTTGTAGGCCTAGGGGGAAAGGGGTAGTTCAGTTCCCCCAAGCCTGACGACAGAGGTGGGTTTTGAGGAGCTTATGAAAGGCAAGGAGGGTGGGAGCTGGTTCCAGAGGGTCGGGGCCACCACAGAGAAGGCCTTTCCCCTGGGTCCCGCCAGACGACATTGTTTAGTTGACGGGACCCGAGGAAGACCGACTCTGTGGGACCTAACTGGTTGCTGGGATTCGTGCGGCAGAAGGCGGACCCGGATGTATTCTGGTCAGTAAGTGAGGACTATCTGTAATTATAGTCAGTAAATGAGGACTATCTGTAATTCACCATAGCCATAAGGAATTAAGGAAATAGGAATGCATGCTTACATTGTGCTCATCTATCTGGTCCCGATCACTACCCAGAGCAAGACAGAGATACAATGATGGCATATTCCCTGCAGCAGCAATTGGTACCCCCATTCAATTACTTCCTGTTCACCTGAGTCACTTACTGGAGCTGTACATGTCTGCATATATGTCCCACTTTACCTTTTCATCCCTTACCTTTACCTTTACCTTTTCATCCCTTAACTTTACCTTTTCATCCCTTATCATAAAAAAAACTCAGGTGAAGTATATATTTCCTTGAAAGATGCCAGTTAGCTTTAAGTTGAATTTTGAACACTCCGCACTTCCTGGTATCTGTGTTTCTTCTTGTAAATATTTCTACCTCAGGTGTAAGCAGTGAAGGGCTGCCAAACATTTTACTATCACACTGTGGATGTGGCTTATAGAAACATAGAAACATAGAAACATAGAAGTCTGACGGCAGAAAAAGACCTCCTGGTCCATGTAGTCTGCCCTTATACTATTTCCTGTATTTTATCTTGCAATGGATATATGTTTATCCCAGGCATGTTTAAATTCAGTTACTGTGGATTTACCAACCACGTCTGTTGGAAGTTTGTTCCAAGGATCTACTACTCTTTCAGTGAAATAATATTTTCTCACGTTGCTTTTGATCTTTCCCCCAACTAACTTCAGATTGTGTCCCCTTGTTCTTGTGTTCACTTTCCTATTAAAAACACTTCCCTCCTGGACCTTATTTAACCCTTTAACATATTTAAATGTTTCGATCATGTCCCCCCTTTTCCTTCTGTCTTCCAGACTATACAGATTGAGTTCATTAAGTCTTTCCTGATACGTTTTATGCTTAAGACCTTCCACCATTCTTGTAGCCCGTCTTTGGACCCATTCAATTTTGTCAATATCTTTTTGTAGCTGAGGTCTCCAGAACTGAACACAGTATTCCAAATGTGGTCTCACCAGCGCTCTATATAAGGGGATCACAATCTCCCTCTTCCTGCTTGTTATACCTCTAGCAATGCAGCCAAGCATCCTACTTGCTTTTCCTACTGCCCGACCACACTGCTCACCCATTTTGAGGCTGTCAGAAATCACTACCCCTAAATCCTTCTCTTCTGAAGTTTTTGCTAACACAGAACTGCCAATGCAATATTCAGATTGAGGATTCCTTTTCTCCTTATTTTGTGGGTGTGGCTTGTTGACCATGGGATCAGGTGGGAGTGGCTTGATGATCATGTGACCGGATGGGTGCCTTAAAGGTCATGTGACTGGCTTAAAGGTGGCCAACTTGGCATCACTCACGTCAAGGGTTTGGGTTAGGGTTAGAGTGCCTGGCCTCTCCTTGACTCAGAGAGATACATTTTCCCTATCTGTTTACTATTACTGAACATCCAAAATTTAATTCAATGTATATATGCCAGCCTTGTGGAAATGTATCTGATTCATAGTTCATCAAGATTGTGGTTTGTTGGTTCCCTGTTCAAGACTGGGTGTGGAATTTCTGGACTTTTGGAATTGGACTCAATTACCCAGTTACTGGGTGAGAAATTGGATTGCATTTAACCTGTGCCTTGTGTGTACCAGAAAATCCCTTTGACATTTAAAAAGGGAGTTTTTTCTGCTTTTCTATTGATAAAGACTTTTGGTTTTCCTTCTATCGTGTGGTGTGTGTCTTTTTGGACTAATTACCCTGTAATTACGGGCAGTTGGGACACGCCGGCAGGACATAAACTGTATGTGTATGTACACATGCACGCACAGCTCTTCTAAAATGATACACATTCAACCTCATTTACTGTGATAGGAAAAACATACCCAGAGCCCAGAAGGGGAAAAAAGAAAAAGCTTCCAATTTTTCTACTGGTTCTGCATACCTGACCATACCCATAGGAGCCCATCACTGGGTGTAAGCATGCTACAATACATAGAGACTTATTCTTACTTCTACATAAGCAATCTTAGCTGTCCAATCATGGCAATATGTTGACATATATTTCTAGGCATTTCCAATCCTAATGGCTCCCTCTAGACATGCATGAGTTCTGTAATTCCACTGTGAATAAATATCCCAAAGAAAAGGTAGAAGATACTCTGTGTGAGATCTGAACCAGCTATCAATTTAATGAGCCTTTGTGATTAGCAGAGAAGATTACAGAGCTAGCCTGAGTGTTGTTGCCAAGTCTGTCTGGAGGTCACAGGAAAATAATCATTTTCCTGTGACCTCCAGAGAACGTTCAAATTAGTCATCCTTGGAGCAGCAAACAAATGTGTTTCTTCCTTTAAAAACCAAAATTCATTTGTTTTATCTATGAGAGTTGGATTTTCTTCTTCCATGGGAAGAATGGAGGCGGAAGTGTGGAGGTGTTTTAAGTCCATGTAAGAATCAAAGCTTGTAAAAGTGCCACCAGAGAATACATTTGTTTCCATTTTTCTCCAATGCCAATGATAAATTAAAACTGATTCTGATTTTTATGATGTGCATTATGACTGTAAACACTGAGGTTTCTCTTATCTTATTCCATCTTTCTTCAGCACGTGACATTCCAAGTGCTAATCAATAATTTGTCCCACAGAATCAGAAGAGGATGAGAGTCAGTTTGGTCTAGAGTTTAAGGCGCCAGGCAAGAAACTAGGAGACTGGGAGTTTTAGTGCTGCTGTGGGCTTGAACACCAGCTGGGTGATCTTGGGCCAGTCACTTTCTCTTTCAGCCCAACTCACCACCCAGGATTGTTGTTGTAGGGAAAATAGGAGGAGAAAGGAGTAATGTATTGGTATGCTTGCTACCTTGAGTTGTTTATAAATATAATAAAGGTGGGATATGCTGCATGTTTCAGATATAAGACACACTGGTTTATAAGATGCGCCAAGATTTCAAAGAGATAAGTAAAGAAAAAAGGTTTTTGTCCTCCCTGCCCCCCCCCGGAGCACTCTGCAAGCCTCCCAAACCCTCTGTGCACCCCATTTTTGTGAGAAATGGGCCCATTTCTTTTATTTTTGCAAAAATGGGATTCAGGGGTGGGGCTTCAGGAGATCAAAAATGGCTGTATTGGGTGTGTAAGATGCACCATTTCCACCCACATTTTGGGGGGGAGGTACCCCTCTTAGCAATAGCGACTGCGAAAGAGACCTCGGAGTCTTGGTGGACAATCAACTAAACATGAGCCAGCAATGTGCAGCAGCAGCCAAAAAAGCCAACACAATCCTAAGCTGCATCAACAGGGGAATACACTCCAAGACCAGGGAAGTCTTAATACCACTCTACTACGCCATGGTCCGACCACACTTGGAGTACTGTATTCAGTTCTGGTCACCACACTTCAAAAGAGACATTGAAACTCTGGAGAAGGTGCAAAAAAGAGCAACCAAGATGATTAAGGGATTGGAAACCAAGACTTACGAAGAGAGACTGAGGGAACTGGGCATGGATAGTCTAGAGAAAAGGAGGGCCAGAGCGGACATGATAGCAGTCTACAAGTATACGAGGGGATGTCACAGAGAGGAGGGGATCACTTTATTCTTCAGGGCACCAGAGGGCCGGATGAGGAACAACGGCTGGAAGCTGACCAAGGAGAGATTCAACATGGAGATAAGGAGGAATTTCCTGACAGCCAGAGCGATCAACCAGTGGAACAACCTACCAGCGGACGTTGTGAACTCCAACACTCTGGACATTTTAAAGAGAAGATTGAACTGCCACTTCCAGGGTTCCTGCTTGGGCAGGGGGTTGAACTCGATGGCCTTCATGGTCCCTTTCAACTCTAATAATCAATCAATCAGTCAATCAATCAAACAAACATCTTATACTCTGAAAAATACATTGTAAATAAAAAAACTAATTGAGGATGTAGATCAAAATGTACTTGTGATATGGAAAATAACGTCTGCATATCAAAATGTACAACAGACATTCCGAACAGTAAAAAACAGTGTGAGTATTACAATTGGAATTTTTGTCTATAAACATTTTGGATCCATAAAATGATTGCTTCTACATTTTGAATAGTTCAAACTGAATTATCATAAAATTTCTTCCATATCTAAAATAAATCTACACGAAGAGTCAAAATTTCCAATGTCCATACTCTAGCTGCCAGGTTTCCATGGTTTGGCAGCCAGATAATTATTCCAAAAGAAGTTTAACATTACATAAGCGGCTCACAATTCTAAATTTAGTCTAACAGAGAGGAAAAAAGTGAAGAAGAATCTCCTTCAGAAATTTCAGCTGATTTTGCAATTGGCTAGATTGATGAAAAGAATGGAAATTAATTCTTTGGGGTCACTTGGAATATACAGGTTACAGAAAGATTAGTACAAAATGTTAATATTAATGCTCAGTATAAAGAAAATGAACAAGATAAATGTGAGCTCTTTAAACTCAACAGTCATATTTAACAGATAAAAAGCAAATACTTTATGGGAAAACTCCCATGATTGGACTATAATAGTGAACAATGCAATTTCCCCCCCAAAACACATAGAACCAATTCTTTAATTTAAGTTTCTGTTTCCAATTTAATAAAGTCCGAAGTATTTGAAAGCATAACTCAGCCCCATAAATGTTGCATAAATTCACTCCACATGTTGTGCAAGTAGGAGAGGTGAAAACTTTCTCTAAGAAAATAGACATTAAGTAAGAGATATTTGTGTATGTATGTGTGTGTGCCTGTGCCTATGTGTTCTGGCCAATGGAACACTATTCTAAATTGGTATTAGTCACTATTCAGAGTTTTTCTCAACTTAGCGCTGGAATTGGATCACAATTCTCCACACCTTGTCTAAGGTTGTTCAACCCTTAGGTCTTCAAAGGTGGAATTGCTTTATATTTGCTCAATTAGCTGAGTACTTAAATAAGAAGTTTCCTGCCCCAAATTTAACTTTTCTTTCTTTCTTTCTTTCTTTCTTTCTTTCTTTCTTCTTTCTTTCCTTCTTTCTTTCTCTCTGTCTGTCACTCTCTCTTTCTTTCTCTTTCTTTTTTCTTCCCTTCCCTTCCCTTCCTTTTTCTCCTACTTATATGCGGCCCAACTCTCAAAGGACTTTAGGCGGCTTCCAATAATGAAGTGTTATTTTTATGAGTGTTAGGAGTATTATTATTCAAAAAAAGTTAAAAATAACAACATTATTTTAGGTTTAAATTATGTTTATGCAATCACATTTATAAGTCTATTACAAAGAAATGCTAATACTGTAAGTTTATTCAGCCATAAGCTTCAGCGTGCCTCGCTTTGCATAAGAAACTCTGCCTTTAAGGGTAGAACGGATCAGATGTTACTTTAAGTCCACATTCCTTTGAGAAAACAGGGCGATGCTTGTTCCAGACCCGGATCTCATTCCAGCTCCTCTTTTGAGAAAGAAGCCTTCTCAACTGAACTGGCCCCAAAGTAAACCTCATTAAAATCAATGTTGTGGTTATTGCTGTTTTCATAGGAAAAAACGAGTCCCCTCTCGCCCCTCCCCGTCTTCTAAAGCGGTCCCATTTTATGCCACAGAAAGGGAACGCGGTTTTATCGCAATGTATGTGCGTGTGTGTGTGTGTCGCAACAACCCTCGCAAGTCCGTCCAGCCGTCCTGAGACTCGCGTGGCGGACCTTTTGGGAGGCAGCCCCGCAAGGACCAACCTTCCGCTCCCGGGCACCTAATTGAAGGACTGTGGGGAAGGAGGGGAGAAGCGGCTGCGGTGGGAGGGACTGCCAATTGGTACTTTCCCACACCCGCGGTCTCCCCACCACCACCCCGCCTAATCCCACCCACCCATTTCGTCCCCTCTCCCGGGGGCTTGGTAACCGCGAACGCGCGCGCGGGAACTCCTGCCGCTGCTGCTTATTTACAGCTTTGCCTCAGCTTCCCCCAAAGGCTCTTACTTCGTCTCTCCCTCCCCCCCGCCTCACTCCCGAGGGCGGGTAGCCCAGCCCGAAGAGAGGAGGAGGAGAAAGAGGCGCGGAGGTGCCAACGCATCCCTCGCTCGCTCAGGCGCACCAGGGAGACCGGCTACGGACCGGCGAGGCAGGCCCAGGAGGCGCTTTAGCGCGCGTTTTCCACATCCAGGACCTGAACGGAGGGCAAAAACCACAAAAAAAGAGCCCGGTTTCTTCTAGGCTTTCTCTGGTGGGTAGGCAGCACGCCGGGTTGTGGAAGGCTCGGCTGGGGTTGGGCGACAGAAAGGTGGTATTTATTTACTCTTTTATCACGTGGAAAAACTATCGACCCCTTGGAGCGTTTTGCCCCCCCGAGTCAGCAGCGATTCCTGAGAGGGATGAAAGGACGAGAGTCGAGAGCTTTTGGTCTCGGAGTCTCCTCAGGGTTGGAATTGGGAGGTGGGGGTGAGGCTTCCCCGAGGCTCGGACGGGAGTGTATCCGGTTTAGTCTGCTTCTTTGCATCCTTCTCGCTTTCCTCGGGGAATCGGGCGGCTCGGCTTCTTCGCGCGGCTGAGGCTGCTCGGATGGACGCGAGGGTCTTCGGGCGAGGGCGCGCGCGCGCTCCGCAAGATGCATTTTTGCAAGACGTCTGGGGAGGTTCTCGGTCATCCGGTAAGAGGCCACTGGATTTGGGGGTTTTTTTTCCCTCTCCCCCTTTGGGGAAGACGTTTCGCTTCTCGCCCTAGGACAGTGGTTCTGAACCTTTCTAATGCCGTGACCCCTTATTACAGTTCCTCATGTTGTGGTGACCCCCAACCATAAGTCTAGCGCCAATTCTCCCAACAGAGCTTTAAGCTGATTGACAGGAAGGTCAGAGGGACACCTCCACTGTAAATTCCTGATTGGTCAGATTGTTAAAAAAATAAGATGATGATGATGATGATGATGATGATGATGATGATGATGATAATTTGTTAGATTTGTATGCCGTTCCAAGGCACCAGAATAGAAGCTTTAGTTTCTAACACCATGGGAAATTTGTCTTCTCTTGTGGTCTTAGGCGACCCCTGTGAAACTGAACCACAGTCCTAGAAACTTCTTCAGTTCTAACTGGGTGGTGGGGAGGGTGGTGGAGGAAGGATTTTGACCAGAACCCTGTGAAGGAATACAGGTAATTCTCGACTTTTGAGCACAATTGAGCCTGGAATTTATGTTGCTAACTGACAAATTTGTTTAAGAGAGTTTTTGCCCAATTTTGTTAAGTGACTCATTCACTGTAGTTTGTTAAATTGGGAACAAAGTAAATTTGGTTTCCCCCATTGACTTTACTTCTCAGAAGGGTGCAAAAGGTGATCACGTGACCTCTGGGACACGGCAGCCATCATAAATATGAATCAATTGTCAAGCAGTTTGTATGTAAATCAAGTGGGGAGGATGCAAAGGTTGTAAGTGTGAAAAGTGACCGTAAGGCACTTTTTTTTACAGTGCTGTTGCAACTTTGAATGGTCACTAAATGAACTGTTGTAAGTTGAGGACTACCTGTATAAATCCTTCCATTCCCCTCCTCATCACACCCCATCCCATCAGAAACGAAAAAGCTTTTTGAATGAAAAGAGAAATGTCTTCCTCAAAGGAAAAAAACCCCAATCCGGTTGCCCATTAATTTTCTGCCTGCTTAAAAGGTGTATTTTAATAGTAAAAGAGGCTATTACTACAACCTCAGTACAACTGGGGCAAAGAGCCACTCCCTGAACTTCAACCCTTTCTTCCTTAAATTTACTAAGACTATTCTCTCTTTTTAAAATGATTTTATTGATGGAGTAATCAAGTGTGGATCCTAGAATTTTAGTCCCATCATAGGCATGAAAGCCAGGGGGTGATTCTGGTCAGTCACTCTCTCTCAGCCCAATCTACCTTGCAGGGTTGTTATTATGGGGAAATTAGGAGACAGGTATGATCATCACCTTGTGTTGCTAAAAAGTAATTAAAAGAACAATAAATAAACTCCTTAACAATCTAAAGAGTGAGTGAGTGAATGAATGAATGAATGAATGAATGAATGAATGCATGAATAATACAGTCCAGTAAGAATTATTGGGCTTAATATTTGGATGAGGAACAAATTGAGGCCTCAAACTGCCTAGAAGCTTTCCATGTTCTGTAACTGTATTAACTGTATGTGGATGAATTATGCATATGTGGTGCACAGGAAATTAGCAGATTTGTACCTAAGACAGTCCCCTGGAGTTGCCAGGTGTTGGAGAGAGATAGGCTGAGTCAGGGGGGAAAGTTAAATGGGGAATTAGTCTGGAATCTCTATGTGGGCAAAGTCTGATTCCCTCTTTCAATGCCATTGAACCTAAATTGAATTGAATCTAAACTCATCCATGCATTCAAACCATTAGTTTGAGATGATTCCTGGATATAGGTTTCAGCAATAAGCTGGCTATTTGAATTCTTCACTCGCGGGTCTGGTTATTGCCACCAGGTGCCTTAATCATCTACACCAAATTGACTTTCTTATGAGAGTAAAAATCTGGTGTCTATGGAGATCCTCGGTCATCCAGGTCACAGTTGTCCCAAAGGTGCATTTTCAAGAGGGAACTGGACTTTCTTGTTTTTCTTTGAAGATATTTTGCTTCTCATCTAAGAAGCTTCTTCAGTTCTAGGATAAGAAGCAAAACGTCTTCAAAAAGGAAAATAAGAAAGTCCAGTTGCCTCTTGAAAAAGCAGCTTTGGGATAAAAGACTGTTACACACACACACAAACACAAACACACACACATATCTCTCTCTCTCTCTCTCTGTCTGTCTCCCTCTCTCTGTAATCTATCTTTATGAGAACTCTCTAAAGGGAAATTGAGAAGGAATCCTGCTGATGTGGACTCTTCCATCTCAGGGCCATTACAAAAAATGCTGTCCTGGGAAATATCAATGGATCTTTGCTCTTTGCTTTAAAATAACATTGAACACATTTTAATTATTATTTATCCTGCTTATAAGTCCCTCTAGGAGAACATAACAAGATATAAATAATTATAAAAAAGAATACTGTAAATAAAAAGTATCCATCTGTATTAGGTACTATTGAAATCCCCCTAAATTGCTTGTTGGTATTTGCATTATATATTTTGGATTAAAAACTTTGGTAGTGAGATGCAAGCCAGGACTGATGCCCAGGCCAAATTAAATCCTTCACTTGTGGGTCAGAATAATTTAGACTCAACTATGAATTAAATTTGCTACGTATGTGGTGAATGATTGTATGGTGGGAATTGTCCATAGGAAGATAGCGGTTCTTGAGCTAGAAATGTGACTAACATGGATTGAAAAACAGATACATTTGGTGTATTTTGTAATTGCCCTGATTGCAGAGATCACAGGTGTTTCTTTGTAGCCAATTGTACATGCTGTTACTTTCATGGAGATGGAAATGGGAGAATATCCATGTATAAGAAAATCTACAGTACATAAGAAATTAGCTTTTAGGATAGGGCAGTATCTCTGCCCTTCCTGTCTTCATTTAGCAACTAAGATGCTAAACAAAATGTAAGTAGGCAGTAAAATTGTCTAGTCAACGAAGCAGTGGAAGTGATGTGCCGGTGCCTGGAAGCTGTTGGGGTCTGGATGGGTGTCAACAGACTCAAACTCAACTCTGATAAGATGGAGTGGCTGTGGGTTCTGCCTCCCAAGGACAATTCCATCTGTCCGTCCATAACCCTGGGGGGGAGGAATTATTGACCCCCTCAGAGAGGGTCCGCAACTTGGGCGTCCTCCTCGATCCACAACTCACATTAGAGAAACATCTTTCAGCTGTGGCGAGGGGGGCGTTTGCCCAGGTTCACCTGGTGCACCAGTTGCGGCCCTCTCTGGACCGGGACTCACTGCTCACAGTCACTCATGCCCTCATCACCTCGAGGTTCGACTATTGTAATGCTCTCTACATGGGGCTACCTTTGAAAAGTGTTCGGAAACTTCAGATCGTGCAGAATGCAGCTGCGAGAGCAATCATGGGCTTCCCAAGGTATGCCCATGTTACACCAACACTCCGCAGTCTGCATTGGTTGCCGATCAATTTCCGGTCACAATTCAAAGTGTTGGTTATGACCTATAAAGCCCTTTGTGGCATCGGACCAGAATATCTCTGGGACCGCCTTCTGCCACACGAATCCCAGTGACCGGTTAGGACCCACAGAGTTGGCCTTCTCTGGGTCCTGTCGACTAAGCAATGTCGTTTGGCGGGACCCAGCAGAAGAGCCTTCTCTGTGGTGGCCCCGACCCTCCTTGACCCCCCAGATATCAGAGTTGCCCCCACCCTCCTTGCCTTTCGCAAGCTCCTTAAAACCCACCTCTGTCGTCAGGCATGAGGGAATTGAAATTTCCTTTCCCCCTAGGCTTATAGAATTTATACATGGTATGCTTGTATGTATGAGTGGTTCTTTAAATTGGGGTTTTTAAGATTGTTTTTAATATTAGATTTGTTTACATTGTCTTTTTATATTGTTGTTAGCCGCCCCGAGTCTTCGGAGAGGGGTGGCATACAAATCTAATAAATACAAATACAAATACAAAACTGTAGAGGAACACTTCTAAGCATTTTTTTAAAAATTAAAAAAGAACCTTTGGTACATCTTAAATATTTAAATACAATTCAGTTGTCCTTTATATTTGTGGATCAGAGTGATTTTCAACCCTGCAGCCATATGCCATGATTTCTACTCAAGTCCTCAAAGAGTGAGTTTATTCTTATATAGCCAAAATGCCACCATTCAGTCAAAGATGGTTAGGCTTTATCTCAAGAAGGTACAGTACTTCATATTGTAGAAATGATGTAGTTCTCCTTAACAAGGGACTTCACATCATTCCCACCTCAAAATTCCCCTGGCAATCCTTGTATGTCCAAGTATATGCTGAAACATTTCCTAGCTAATGGAACTCAGAAGCTTGGGGAAATCAAACAAGACGTTTTGCTGTTAGAAGAAGGGTTGCATACAGATAGTCCTCATTGGTTTTACTTCTTGGCCTGTCCACCTTGGTTCCTTTTGAACAGACTCTAATGCACTAGCAATTACGGAGAAGCCTGGCAAGTCAGTTGTTAAGCAAAGCAGTTTCCAAGTGAAACTGCAAATGTGTTTATGGCCCTTTTTTTTTTTTTAGCTTTCCTTTGCTTGCAGACTTGCAAGGCAAGGATTGGACATAAAATTACTCATCATCCTTGAAACTCTGGCAAGTCATTAGATGAGCCAATCATTAAACAAGGACTACCTGCAGATGTTGCTTCATGCAACAATTTTAAAACTCTAAGGATGGTATTATAATATAGCTTGGTTTGCAGAAAACACCCAAAGCATCGAGGGAGATAAGAGCCTATAGGGCAACTATCCTCCAAACGAAATTAATGTTGAATAGCAAGCCTAGTGGTAGATATTATATGTATCCAGGTGTGAGAAAAGAGAGATGGGAAAGGGACAGTGGTGAGTTGTTACTGGTTCACCCCGGAGGCTCTGCCCACCTGCGTGGATGTCATCACGGATGATCTGCGCATGCAGGGCTTTAAAGCCCATGTAGGGCTTTAAAGGTTATGACCTTTAAAGCCCTACATGGCATTGGACCAGAGTACCTCCAGAACCACCTGCTACCGCACGAATCCCAGCGACCGATAAGGTCCCACAGAGTTGGCTTTCTCCGGGTCCCGTCGACTAAATAATGTCGTCTGGCGGGCCCCAGGGGAAGAGCCTTCTCTGTGGCGGCCCTGGCCCTCTGGAATCAACTCCCCCTGGAGATTAGAACTGCTCCCACCCTCCTTGTCTTTCATAAACTACTCAAGACCCACCTATACCGCCAGGCATGGGGGATTTGAGACATCTTTCTCCCAGGCTCCTTATAATTTATGTTTGGTATGTATGTGCTGTTTGGTTTTTTAATTGTGATAGGGTTTTTAGTTATTTTTAATATTAGATTTGTGCCATTATAATATTGTTTTTATCATTGTTGTGAGCCACCCCGAGTCTTCGGAGAGGGGCGGCATACAAATCTAATAAATTGAATTGAATTGAATTGAATTCTGTACATGTGCAAAAGCAGCATGTGAACACACATCTCCCAACCAGTAGCAAGGGTGAGTGAAATGCATTACTGTAAAGAGAAAAGAGAGTTGAGTACTTTGTTGGAGCTGGAATTCTGAAAAGAAAATTTCAGTCTTGCAGTATTTTTGAAGGTTACTGTTAATGTAACGAGTAGTAGTTCCAGCTTTTTGAAGAAAAGGTTAGATTAGTATTCTAAGCACTTGAATGAGTCATCTTCTTGGCTTTCAGTACTGATCATCTAATATCAGTAATGAGGATTTGGAAGTTCTCTTAAGACATGTTCTCACTGGGGAGGAAAAAAAAGATTGAGTCTTTTGTTTCTGGTCTTTGCTTTGTAGGGAATCATTGCAGCAGCTCTGAAGATGTTTCTGCTAGGCTCGGCAAGGCTGCTGTTCTTGCCGGCTCTTCTGGTCTTTTCAGCTCCTGCTTCAGACAATAAGAAGAAGGAGCAACCCCAGGAGATAGTTCTAAACTTTCCAAAGGATGAAACTAGCCTGAATGAAATGCTCCAGGAAGTTGAGGAGTTGATGGAGGACACTCAGTACAAGCTGACCAATGCGGTGAAAGAGGTAAGACTTTTGTCCCAAGAGTTGGGGAAAGAATGTAATGTTTAAAGCTAATTGGGAATCTTACTACAGTATGCTTTTTAAGATCAGGGTTTTAGATTAACAGCAGCAAGATTACAATATACCAGTGCTCCTGAAATGATTACCACTTTAATTAAATACTTGAAGAAAAGGTATATCTGCATAATGAGAATAATGAGGTGTAATAAAATGGTGGAGAATCTACCTGCTCACCCTAGTATGGTTGTGTAGGTTAATTTGAGTGACTTGCCTAGACCAGCGTTTCCCAACCGGTGTGCCGCGGCACAGTAGTGTGCCGCGAGACATGGCCAGGTGTGCCGCGAGAAGCTCCAGCTGGGCGGGGTGCTGCCGGCGCCCCTGCCTGAGTGTCGTCCTGTGGATGGTCTTGGGCTTCACAGTCGCTTCCTAGTTCCCTCTCCTCCCACCGCCTGTGTCTCCCGCCGTCGCTTCCCACCAAGCCGTCGCCCGTTGCCGTGGGTTCCTCGAGTGGGAGCTGCCGCTTCCCTCCGTCCAGCTCAGCCACGCTGCCGTAGAAAGCACAGAGGTTATTGCCACCGCTTCTGCCTCCACTCAGGGAGCCACCGTGGTCACTGCGCCTTTTCCTCTCGCTCAGCTCAACCACGATGGCTCCCTGAGTGGAGGCAGAGGCGGCGGCAATAACCTCTTGGCGGAGGGGAAGCGCTGACGGGCTCTCCTCCTTCCCCACCCCCCGCGCTTCTCTCCCGCCCTGGCTTTTGCTTCGCCCCATGATTTCCCCGCAATTTCATCCAGGCCACCTCTTGCCTCCTTTTGAACTGCGGGGAAATCTGTGGGCGAAGCAAAAGCCAGGGCGGGAGAGAAGCGCGGGGGTGGGGAAGGAGGAGAGCCCGTCAGCGCTTCCCCTCCACCAAGCTGCCTGCTTGTCCTCGCGCCTCGTTGCTACCTCCTGCCTTTTTCCAGGGGCCTTTGGAAGGTACCCAGGGAAGGGGGGGGGGATTGGGGGTGGCTGCAGCGGCTTCTCGTCCTACTCATCGGGCTGCTAAAGCCCGCCCGGCCCCTCTTGCATGCAGTCCCTTCACCGAGCGCTTTTTTCTTCTCACAGCTGAGGCAGGATTTGGAATGTCGGGGTGTGTGTGCGTGCGGGCTCCGCATCCCCCTGCCACCAGGAACATTTAAAATAAGAAAAACCTTCGCCGGCCTCCGCAGAGAAGAAAGGAAGAGAGAGAAAGAGAGAGAGAGCAAGAGAGGCAGAGAGAGAGAGAGAGAGAGAGAGCAAGAGAGACATAGCAAGAGAGGCAGAGAGAGAGAGAGAGAGAGAGAAAGAGAGAGAGAAAGAAAGAGAGCTAGCAAGAGAGAGAAAGAGAGACAGAGAGAGAGAGAAAGAGATAGCAAGAGAGAGAGAGAGAGAATGAAAGAGAGATAGCAAGAGAGGCAGAGAGAGCAAGGGAGAGAGAAAGACATATAGGGAGGGAAGGAGGGAGAGAGAAAGAGAGCAAAAGAGAGAGGAAGAAAGAAAGAGGGATGGAGAAAGAGAAAGAAGGGAAGGAAGGAAGAGAGAGAAAGAGTGAGGGAGAAATAGAGCGAAATGGAGGAAGATATTTTTTTTTGTCAAAACTTTTCTTTAGCCCCCCCCCCCCTTCCCCCCGGTTCAGTGTTCCCCAGGATTTTGAAAATGTGACTAATGTGCCACGGCTCAAAAAAGGTTGGGAAACACTGGCCTAGACAATGGGCAAGAGAGAGTGTGAAGCATTAAGGGTGTGAATATTTTATTTAAGTATCACAAGTATCAACAACTATTTTTATTCTGCTATGGTTTTAGACCTCCAGTGGTTAATTCATACTTCAGGGCATGCTTTACAATCTGTGTATTTTTGAAGGGCTGAAATGTAACAGCATTTTCTTATTTGATCTTTGTCAAAAGACTTAATAAGTGTCAAAAGCAAAGAGGGTGGGGAGAATGAGGCAGAATAAGAAGAGTATCTATAACTCTCAAATGCATGCCAAAAGAGTTTATTTAATCATATCTATGTAGAAATTTAATTGCAAATCTCTTACAAGGATGGCATCAATTTTTGTTCCACATTCATAGAGTAGGCCTGTGCTCCCCCTTTTCTGATATAGGAGAAATTTATTGTCTAACGATTTTTTTATTTCATATTTTTCCCACCTCCAAAATACCCTTTCACAAATATCCTGAATTCACTATTTTGGGAAGAAGTGATCTGATTATTATTATTATTTGCCAACCTACAAGTGACTATGGATGGACAAGACTGGAAGCTATTTATCCTGGTTTACAAAGCACAGTGGTTTGTTCATATAATCTGCATCTAAATAAATTAAACTGATGTAGCACAATGTGCATATCAAGCTAGTGAGTTTCCAACATCATTTGATTTGATTTGGAGCACTGTACTTTTCATACTAATCAAGTTTGGAAAAATGGGCTGCATACCAAACCCTCTTAGCAGAAGTAAATCCTGTTAAATCGACGCTTTATACTATAGGGTATTTTCTAGTTGTTGCCGAATTGTCTGTGCCTTTTTAAAGCTTTCCTTTTTTTACTTCTGAATCTTAGACCTCTTATTCATCAGAATTGGGGGGACTGGGGCTTAGCTCATTGTGTCCTTAAGCTTCTGCTCTCAGGTGCTCATGGCAACTCTTCTTAGACAGTTAAGAAAATTCTGTCTGGAATGAGATATTTTGGCAACAGCTTGCAAGGTATTTAGTCCAAACAGCAGGGTACCACATCCTCCCACTCTTCTATACCTTGGAATTAATTATTGGAGCCCAGCTGCTAAGAAAATAACAGGTGAAGCATAAACTGAAGCAGACCCAGTTTATGAACTGGGTCTGCTTCAGTTTAGAACAGACCCAGGGTTGGCTTCAGGGTGGTTTATATGTCGCTGTTTTATAAAATTCATAGCAATCTACATTACCCTCAAGATTCAATTAAACTTTTTATTTTTAATAATTTTTGTATTCATTTAACAACTTGCCCACCACTTATTCTTATGCAACAATATTTTACGCCATTAGCATAAATCATTTAGCCATTTTCTTGGTGGCATAATACACAAATCTCAAAAATACTTTATAACTGCAGCAAAGTAGTTTTTTATGGTAGAACTCATTACTGTACTTGATTTTCTGCATTTTTAAATTTATTTGAGACTTTGATATACCACATTTCATTTAAAAACAAAGAGCCCATCCCTTAATGTCATTTTGAATAAAGTCTAAACAATTCAAATACACTAAAAATAACTGGAAGTTACTAAAATATTATATTAAACATATAAAACAAAAGAGAAAGAGAAAATAATAAAACAGCAACTAGGCTGAGTAAAAACTTGAATAAGGAAGTAAGGCTATAACTGAAACAAAGGCTCTAACTGATAATAATACTCCGCCGTGAATGCCCAAATTATCAATCTGTATTTAAAGTACGCTTAACGTTTAACAAAGCCAATGTCTAAAAAATATGAGAGAATTCTTGAAAAATGAGAGGACTCCAAATAAGAAGGTGGTTTTTTATGAGGGTGTTTTTTTTTAATCCCCACAAAATATCCTGTGAGAAAGCTTTTTCAATTTAACACATAGCTGAGACCCATGAAACGTATTGTTTCAACGAAGAATTCCAATATTAAAAAGTCTAAGCAGGCAGGATGAATGAACTTGAGGGGGTGCGTCTCTGTCTCTCTCTCTGCTGAAAAAATGAGACTCTCTGAAAGGTGGAGAGGGGGCAAGAAGACAGCTCCGGTGTAGGCACAAGTCTACGCCCACCGCTTTTTCCCCAGGGCACCGCTTCTGCACGCAGGTGGCGAGGCCATCCAACCACTGCCTCTTGTTTCCTGGGGGGGGGGGGGAGTTGCTTCCTGTTTCTTCCTGGCGGTGGGAAGAATATCAGCAGGAGTGGGCGGGGCGTGGTCCCCGGACACAGCCGGAGAAGCCGGGCAGGGCTCAGAGCCCACAGGGGTTTATCCCAACCGACAGCAGATCAGCTGTCGGGTGGGAGAAATGGCACCGGCTCTACTGTGCAGGGTTTGAAAAACCTGCACGGAGTTTGTTTTTTGCCTGCATGGCCACGTGACCACACAGGCTAGAGGGGACAGTGGCCAGGAGCACAGGATGCGGCCATAATTTGTGGACCACTGCTCTAAAAGGATGCAGATTATCAGTGGTCCATTCCCCACTATCCTGTCAGAGCTGAAGAAGCTTCTTGGATGAGAAGCAAAACGTCTTCAAAAGAAAAAACAAGTCAGTCTGGTTCCCTCCTGAAAAAAGCACCTTTGGTCCAACACTGGAGGTTTTAAAGAAGAGATTGGGCAGCCATTTGTCTGTAATGGTATAGGGCAGTGGTGGTGGCACACCTTTTCGGCACCGAGTCCCAAAATGGGAGCATGCAACCGGAAGATCAGCTACCTGGTTGTGTATGCACATGCTGGGCGGCTGCTTTTCCAATTTCCAAAGCATGTATGTGCACCAGAAACTAGAAGACCAGGTGGCTGGTGTGCATGAATGCATGAAGACCAGCTGGCCAGCATGTCGGAACCCGAAAGAGCAATGGGCAATGTCTCGCATGCCCGGAGAGATGGTTCTGCATGCCATAGGTTCGCCATCACAGGTATAGGGTCTCTTTGCTTGAACAGGGGTATATACGGATTAACAGAGTTGGAAGGGACCTTGTAGGACATCTAGTGCAACTCCCCCCACAAGCAGACCTGCACAATTTTTGACAAATAGCAGCCCAGTCTCTCCTTGGAAGCCTCCAGTGATGAAGTTCAGAAGTCCAGCTTCTGAAGTCAAGTTGTTCCATTGGTTGATTGTTCTCACTGTCCAAATTTTTTTCCTTATTTCCAGGTTGAATCTCTCCTTGTTCAGTTTCCATCCATTATTCTTTGTCTGACCTATTCTCCATTGGAGAATAGCTTGACCCACTCCTCTCTGTGGCAGCCCCTCAAATATTGGAACATTGTTAGTTGGACTAGAAGACCTCCAAGGTCCTTTCCAACTCTGTTATTCTGTTATTTATTTCTCTAGAAATCAGCTATAGGGGATGTTGTTTGAATATCTGCTTTGGATATGTCATTGTCTACTAATGTGTACTCAATGAAGGGCTACCAAACTTTTTACTACCACACTGTGGGTGTGGCTCATGCAGGATGCCCTGCATTTTTTCCCAACATCTTTCAATGCAAAATGGGTGCTCTGGGGTGGAGCTCCATTTACGCTACCCCACTGCATTCCCTCCCCCATCTGGGCAGCAGCCCACCCCTATGTGTACAATTTATGATGCTTGGGTAGGAAATTCATTATTTTTGTTTGTTTTTTAAGTGTCATGATGTATGCTTCCCTCCTCTTCCCTGATGCATCTCTGGTTGATTGATTTGTTTGTTTATTCATTCTTCATTGTGAATGATTTATCTGTCAATAAACACCTTGACTGTATATCTGGGCTTCTAAAAAGCATTTGTTTTGATGATTCTGAATCTCAACGCAGATTTGTATCTATTATCCATTTTCTTTTTCTCTGGCCTGGCCTGGCCACACCCTGGGGAAAAATACTTTCATGGTTTTGAAAAGCATCATGTTTTTTGGGAATGGAGACAAGACAAAACAAAGTCCTACTGCGTAAAATCAAAGGGTTTTTTAAAAGAATAATTTGTTCATGGATTTCTTCTTCTTCTCTCTTCACATATTCATTTATTCTGACCCAAAAAGTCTGTCAAGTCTGTCTTCAGTATTCTGTTTCAAATTTGTTTTCTTGACAGGCTGGAAAGAAAATGTACATGTGCTTTCCTTTGTTCTGAGATGTAGTACTTTGTACTTTCACAGTTAACTCTGCTATCCAATTTTCTGCTTTCCAAGTATACATTGTGCTTGAGGCTGCAGTTTGCCTTTGCTTTGGGTCTAGACTAGACTCAAGGTTTGGATTTGGTGGGCAGCAAATGCTGTTGACTAAGAGCAGAGTTTTTTTCTCACTTGTAAATGGAAACAGTGGCTTCATCTGGGATGAAGCAAAAACAGCTTCCTATCAGAAGACTTGTCTAGGCATGATGGTGCCGGCGCTTCAATTTAGAGATTAAGCACAGCCTGTTTATAAACATTCTTGTGTTACTCTGGGACACAGCCAGTCTTGGTGTGATTCTGCTTCTGATTTCTGTCACCAGCACGTTGCGCTGCTCTGACAAATGTCACTGGAATCAATGTACTTCCTTTCCATAGATGTGCTGAGAAGTTTTAATTGCCATAGAAAGCTAGAATTGCATTGATCTTCTCCCACCTTCCATTCTGTCTAACGATAAGCAGCAACAGGATGGACAAAGAGGAGCTCTGTATTGAAACAGACATTCTCACTAAACATTAGAACATAATGGTTTGAAATTATACTAGAAATTATACTTCTAATTAATTATTATGCTGGTCCTGTTCACATGAACTGGGCTTATACTTTTGTGTCAAGGCATAATCTCATGTTTTGATTCTTTTAGACCAAGCAATGTTCAAGTATTTTGGCTTTATAGATAAATGTTTGGTAATAGATTAAAGATGGATAGTAAAGTTCTCAGTTTATCAATCTAGTTGCGTTTGCCTCAGATAGCTCAAAATAAGCAGCTTTTGAAGGATCATTTTCCTGATGAAGAACAGTTACTCCTGAATACCTTTAAGCAGCTCTTTTTTTTTTTCAAAAAATGGTTTACTGTGTATTTTTTAAAGGCAAACAGGATATTTGCATTTGCTCTTTTAGGTTAGGGCAAGTACCAAGATTTAAGAGGTGTAGACTGTTTTGTCCTAGAGATCAAATAACAGAATCATTGCCAGCTGTTCCTTTCCAAAGATTGAATAAGATAACAGTGATGACAAGAAAATAGGTGTGATTGTAAAAGCATTTGTAATCATTTGTCAAAGAAACATATTCTAATCTAGACTGCTCCTGTTTCTTAATATTTTTTTCTTTACTGTCTTTCATGAATGAACATTTTATTTAACTCCATGTCGAATATGTTTTCCTTCTGTGATGAAAAGTATAAATTGCAGTATTTTTAGTTTTATCATCATCATTATTGAAGTAGTAATATAAATCTGTATTCATATTTTTGAGTGTACACCAAATATTTCTGCATGAAATAATATTTTTGTTTATAGTCCAGACATATTAATTTCTGGAATAAAGACTGGAGAGCAACTTCTGATTGTATCTCTTCTTATTCATAAGGATAACATAGGTGCATAATTTTACTAAATTGGTCATATAGCATCAGAAAATTTAAGTTTAGATTAACAGAGTTGGACGGGTGTAGCTCAAGCAGGAGTCCTTACACCATTTCTGACAAATGGCAATCCAATCTCTTCTTAAAAGTTATTCTTATAATAACTTTTTAATGGGTTTTTAGTTTTTAATGTTTTAGCCTTTGATAATGTTCGACTTCTTTGACTGCTTTGTATCTATTTATATTGTACTCATACTGTTGTTGTAAGCCACCCTGAGTCCTTCGGGATTGGGCGGCATAGAAGTCAAATAAATAAGTAAGTAAGTAAGTAGGTAAGTAGGTAAGTAGGTAAGTAGGTAAGTAGGTAAGTAGGTAAGTAGGTAGGTAGGTAAGTAAGTAAGTAAGTAAGTAAGTAAGTAAGTAAGTAAGTAAGTAAGTAAGTAAGTGACAAAGCTCCCACAACCTCTGAAGGCAAGCTGTTCCATTGGTTGATTGTTCTCACTGTTAGGAAGGTCCTCCTTATTTGGAGGAGAGGTTGAATCTCTCCTTGATCAGTTTCCATCCATTATTCCTTGTCTGTCCTTCAGACTTGACCCCCATCCTCTTTGTGGGGGCTCCTGAAATATTGGAACACTGCTATCATGTCTCCCCTGGTTCTTCTCTTTGCTAGACTATCCATGCCCAGTTCCTGCAACTGCTCTTCATATGTTTTAGTCTCCAGTACCCTGATCATCCTGGTTGCTTTCCTCTGCATTTTTAAAAGAATCTCAGTATCTTTTTTATAGTGTGGTGACCAAAACTGGATGTAATACTCTAGGTATGGTTTTACTAGGTATATTATGTCCATATTATTTCACTGGCCTACTAATTTAGTCACTGTGTTGAAGAATGAAGTCAGATTGGTTTGGCATGATCTGTTTTTAACAAACCCATGTTGTTAACAAAACCATGCTGGTTGCTAGTTATTACTTTTCTCATTTCTAGGTGTTGGCAAATCGGTTTTTTATTAGGCTGATTGGTGTCTAGTTTCCTGGGTCTGTTTTTTGTTTAATCAGGTAATTACCATGGGTGTAGCATAAATACTCAGATTAGTGGAGGAAGAATTGCAGTATCCAGAGAAAATAATTAGGAATAGAATCTTAAGAGAAAATTGTTTCTGGTTTGAAATTTGTTATTGTTGCCAACTTTTTCTTTCTTTCCAAAAATATCACCTTTCACCTTCAAAACGATTTTCCATATCCTCTGCCACCAAAACTGCATTAAAAATGTCTCTGTATTGGACAATAAATATTCTGCAGTTTCAGACAAGGCAGACAGTACTACAAATAGAAAAGTTTTGAATGAACTTTGTGCATGTGTATATTGCTCTATAACTTTAATAACTTTGCATAGATAATTAAGTCAGTCATTGTCCTATACAAAGTTGAGTCTATCTGGAAATATATATTTACTGATATAGATGTTTACAAAGTATTTGTAACTTTAATCATAATTTTTCTAGATGGAAGCAGAGGAAGAAGACTCTAAAAAGATAATGGGAATTGAATTTCAGAAGCTTCCTGCTAATTACCATAATGAATCCTACACAGATACAAAAGTTGGAAATAAAACTATACATAGACATCAAGAAATTGATAAGGTGAAGTGTTTTCATTTTACCCAGTATGTACATATTTCCTATAGTCTTTACTGATTTCTTCAACTTAGGGTCCACCCGATGCACTGGTAGTATAAATTTCAGGATTCACCCAATTGTAGCTTTTTTAAAGATACATTTGGTTTAAGAAGTTGCAGAGTTTGGAGTCTTATTTTATCTTATACTCACTAAAGCACCTTTTTGCCTTCAAATCATGACCCTGATATTGGTGATATTGGGGAAATTTTGACAAATTCTATGGGTAAAAGGGAAATGTTTTTCCTCAAAGGCTTAATGTACTGATTCCGGCTTTATTTTTCTCTAAAAACAGCATAAAGTCTCCGAGTCTACGGAGAGGGGTGGCATACAAATCTAATTAATAATAATAATAATAATAATAATAATAATAATAATAATAATAATAATAATAATGTTACACAGCTAAACGTTGGCCATTTTCCCTCTAGAAATTAAAGATGTTGCATAGATCTGCAGGCTACTCTAAAAGTTAGATCACCACCTATAAGGATGACCAGCATCAAGCAGCACATCTGGAGGGCACTATTAGCCCATTTTCAAAAATATTAAACAAGTAAAACAGTCTTGGATTGGCACAGATCCCTCTCTGCACTAAAATCATAGAATGGTTTCATGACAGATTAGTCCTTCCTTCCTTCCTTCCTTCCTTCCTTC
Organism: Erythrolamprus reginae; assembly: GCF_031021105.1. Taxonomy (NCBI): domain Eukaryota; kingdom Metazoa; phylum Chordata; class Lepidosauria; order Squamata; family Dipsadidae; genus Erythrolamprus; species Erythrolamprus reginae. The sequence goes on from NC_091950.1 coordinate 120,034,069, forward strand.
CTTCCTTCCTTCCTTCCTTCCTTCCTTCCTTCCTTACTTACTTACTTACTTACTTACTTATGATAATGTATCTAGATAAACTGATGAGATTCTGTGAGATACTAAGGTCAAATCCCATCGCCCTGCCCCAAAGCCAAATTTCACCAATTTCATATCACAATTCAAAAGTGTTTGTTTTGTAATAATTATAAAGTGATAGTTCAGTTCATACAGCTAAACAAAAAAACTATTTAAATTGATTAAAATAATTGCTTTACTATGTACCTGTTTTGCTCTCTTAGGTAACAGATAACAAAACTGGATCTACTAGCTATTCTGAGACTATTATTACATCAATACAAGAAAATAGAAAGAGAAATCATGTGAGTAATTCTTGTTTTGAAAAACAGCACATCGATAAATGAGTAAAAGTTGTCAAAGCCTATATGGCATGACTAGGATTGTTTGATGGTCCATTATAATATACAGTACATCATTCATATTTATGGGCTACTCTGGTACTTAATTTTGTATGATTAAGTAAATTAGCCCAGTACAGGATTGGGCAATCAGTCAGGGAGAGCCATATACATAGACCAGTTTTTCTTGTTTTCCTATTGGAAGAAATGTTGTGTGCTTTCTATGTATTTGGTCTGTAGTCTGAGGCATGTAATTTGGAGAAAACTCATCAAAGTGATAGTCTAAAGCACTTTTGCAAACATTAGGACCAGTTGGGCTGATGGAACTCTGTATATAAACACTGCATATACCATTCTTAGTGGGAGAGGGGAGGCATGCTGCAGGTGGTTGATCGAATAATAACAGATTCCCCCCCCCTTCCTTCTCCCCATGTGTCTTTGGCTATAATTTTGATTTTAACATTTTATGTTTTCACTAAGATGTAATTATAAGCCACCTAGAGCTACCCTATGGCAGCGATGGTGAACCTATGGCATGTGTGCCACTGATGGCACACGGAGCCATATCTGCCGGCACGCGAGCCATTGCCCTAGCTTAGCTCCATCATGCATTTACACACCAGCCAGCTGATTTTTGGTTCACACAGAGGCTCTGGGAGGGCATTTTTGGCTTCCAGAGGGGCTGGGGAAGACATTTTCACTCTCCTCAGGCTCTAGGGAATTTTCCAGAGCCTGGGAAGGGTGAAAAACCATGGGCGTACTGGGCCCATGGAAGTCAGGAAATGGACCATTTCTGATCTCCAGAGGGCCTCTGGGGGAAGTGGAGAAAGCCAGACATTGAATTATGGGTGTGGGCACTCGTGTGTTTGTGATAGTGTGCACGCATGCACATTCGGCATCTGAGGAAGAAAAATTCTTACCCTATGTTAAGATGGGCAGCCAATAAATTTTATAAATAAAATAATAAAATAAATAAAATAAAATCAGGATTGTTTTATTACTGTTTTTATATAATGCAATATTGTGATATTGCTATCCTAGGTGCTTTGGGAGCAAAAATGCAGTTTTACTGAATAATCATACTTTTCTTTTTACTGAAGACTTATTTTCTCCTTCTTTGCAGGAGTGCATTATAGACGAAGACTGTGAAATTGGAAAATACTGTGCATTCTCTGATTTGGAGTACACCTGTCACATTTGCAAATCTCAACATGCAGTGAGCATTTCATTTTTATCCACTTTCTTTTTCTATCTATAAATTGATAAGTTAGGGTTAAATTGTTAAAAGATGAGAAGTTTTAAAATATTTTATTTATTTATTTGAGTTTGTGGTTTTCATGAAATGGTTTCGCCAGACCACAATTTGAAAACTGCTATTCTAGATCAACCACGCAACTTTAATGCCTTCCGGTATATAGCCTTATAAAATAATCAGCAATAGCTATGCTGTCCAGAAGATTTTTATAGTGGAAATCCATACATCTACACAAGATCCAGGTTGAAAAAGCATGCTGTAGGTTGTATTTAATAAGTCTGTTTTAATGTGATTTAATAAATTGGGTTCTTGTAAGATAAAATGAAGCTTCCATAGGACATGTGGAGAAGTATTCTTTATTCCAGTTTAAACTGATTGGAGACTTAGCTAGTGAAAGAACTATAATTACTTTCGTAAACAGACCATGGTCTAATCCTTTTTTTCCTAACTAGAATATTTGTACTTTGATACAATTGTATCAAATAAATAGATTAGGATTTGAAAAATTCAATGTCCTTTTTAAATTTTTGGTTAGCCTAAAGTAATTATTACCTTGGAATATGACTCATGAAAACATCTGATAAGTCTTATTTAAGAACAAATAGCTCAAATTGCACTGAAAGAGTTTGAAAAATACTTTAGAAGATATTTAATGTCAGAGTAGGTAGCCTAGGATCTATAAGGGAAAATTCACAAATACTACTCTTTATTCTTGTTATTCTTCAAAAATAATTGGCTTTCTGTTCTGTACAGCAGTGTTTTCCAACCTTGGCAACTTGAAGATATCCGGACTTCAACTCCCAGAATTCTGGGAGTTGAAGTCCAAATATCTTCAGGTTTCCAAGGTTGGGAAATACTGCTGTACAGCTATCTCGTACCACAGTGAATGTTTAAATCAGTTTAGCCATTAAAAACTTAATTTATTGGAATATAATTCTTTGAGTATTATTTTATGAACATGTTTTCTCTTTTCCGCAAACAGATGATGGCTTGAATATTTTGCCTTTATATCACTGCCCTAATGTTGTGTCACTGCAAATTTCATCATGTTCTGTTCTAAAACAATAAAATAGTTTATTTCCTATCAACTTCATTTAATTTCTCTCTCTCTCTCTCTCTCTCTCTCTCTCTTTCTCTCTCTCTCTCTCTGTAGATCTAAGTATTAAATCAGATCTTATTATTTTTATTTTTTTTAAGCACTGTTCTCGTGATGTCGAATGTTGTGGACAACAGCTCTGTGTATGGGGTGAGTGCATACAAGCTGTCTCAAAAGGAGAAAATGGAACAATTTGTGAAAATCAACATGACTGCAATCCGGGTTTGTGCTGTGCATTTACAAAAGGTCAGTCACTTTTGTATATTCTTAAAATTGTTCCTCTTGTTTCCTCTGGATAATTAACACAACAAGTTACATTATCTGCATATATGAGTTTGCATTTCTGTTAAGATACTAAATGTTGTTAATATTTAAATATTTTCTATCAAAGAGAAATGGTCTAATGTAACATTTTTCACAAGTAAACATCTTTTTTCAAAGGAGCGTGTTTTTATATCTTCTAAGATTTCATTTCAGCATTTATATCTTCTGATATTTCATTTCAGAGTAGATTCCTTACAGAGAAACTGAGTGAATAAACAGAGAGAACTAGTGGATTTGCTTGGGGAGTTCAGCAGGGGAATTTAAGGGGGATTGCATAACAATCAAGACTTTGTGCTTAACCTGGAAAAAAGGACAAGAGCAAACAGTATACAGCCAGAAGAAAGATTCTTAAGAAGTGAGGATGAATGGACAGAAATTCCATTTAGATCCACAGTGGTTACAGCGCATTTTGCTGCTGGAAGCGGGGGCGACCTCCTGGGTGTTTTTCACATCAAATCATGTTTGTTACTTTCTGTTCTGTCTGGGTCCCCCCAGACGCCAACACCAACCAAAAAGAGTATCCAGACACACTGGTAAAAAGCAAAGGCAGTTTATATAATTCAAAGCAAACACAGGTAACAAAAACTGTTCTTACAGACAGGAACACTATGAAGCTTCACAGAGGTTTCACGAAGGCCAGGCAATAAAACAGGATTCTTGCTGGCAAAAACAACACTGGAGATAATAAAACCCACGCCTCCCCCAAGTCTTCCAGACTTCTAGGCCACAAGCCAAGATCAGAGACGCCGAGAATCGAAGCAAGGTCACAGGACTCCCAATTGATAACTCTCCGCAAGACTGTAAGGGCGGGCCTGCCTTTTCAACCCTGCTGAGGAGAACCACACCCAAACCCAGCTGTTGCCAATTCAGGGATGGAAATACCTTTCTAATTGGCCCCGTCTTTGAGCTGCTCGTCGCTGCCTCATGTCTATTATAGCCTGTGCGTCTTCATCCAATGAATCCAGGCTACTAGCTGGGGAGAGCCCCCCCCCGGGGTCTCAGGCTGCTCTCCCTCCTCCTCTTCCTGACGTTCCTCTCCCCCGTCTGCCTGGTCCTCCCCCTCCTGTTCACTGTCCTCCTCCTCTGGGTATGGATCCGGCAGAGATCCAGCCGGTCCCTGAGGAGCCTCAGGCTGAATCACAACACTTTCCTTGAAATAAAAGTCCAAAATTATTGTATATTTCAGAGTAAAGATGCTCTGGAGTATAAGACATACCGGTACTAGTTTTAGAGGAGGAAAACAAAAAAAAATTCTGCCTCTGCCTACCAGCTTTCATCGGTTTCATCTGGCTAGCGTCCTAACAGCAAACAGCCTACTCAGCTTCAGCATGTTATTGCAGCCCGATTCAGCACAAGCAGCTGATTGGTGGTTGGATTGGCCTCCTGCTATACCGTCAATCAGCTGTTCCAGGCTGCGGAGATCACCACAGTCCATTGCTGCCTCTGTTCATTGTGGTTTTGGCCTCCGCACGGTCCGTTTCACACCATTCCAGGGTGCCAGGATCGGCACATCGCTGCCAATGGCTGCGTCCACGTGTCACATTCATGACCTCTGCGCATCATGTTTTTTGCCTCAACATGCCGTGTTCTTGGCCCCTGTGCATTGCGTTTTTGGCCACCTGGAACCAGCCAAAAACCCAATGTGCAGAGGCAAAAACGGCTGAAGGGTGGGGGCTGGCAGGTGGGCAGGGCTTCAGCAACATATAGCTGTATAAAACGCACAGACATTTCCACCCACTTTTTGGGTGTGTGTGTCTTATATTCGGAAAACACACTAGATTGATGAGTGATTATAGTTCACTTGTAAAATGTGAAGTGGATTTATTATTTCAAATAAAGGTTCTATGGCAGAAATATATACTGCTCAAAAAATAAAGGGAACACTCAAATAACACATCCTAGATCTGAATGAATGAAATATTCTCATTGAATACTTTGTTCTGTACAAAGTTGAATGTGCACAACAGCATGTGAAATTGATTGTCAATCAGTGTTGCTTCTTAAGTGGACAGTTTGATTCCACAGAAGTTTGATTTACTTGGAGTTATATTGTGTTATATTGAGCAGTGTATAATGGAAGCAATCCTCTATTTGAAAAAAGAAAGGCAGATAAACAGAGCTGCAAGTGCTGTAAACGAAAATAACAGGCAGAAGCAAGAGATATACAGTGTTCCCTCGCTTTTTGCGGGGGATGCGTTTCAAGACCGCCCGCGAAAGTTGAATTTCCGCAAAGTAGAGATGCGGAAGTAAATACACTATTTTTGGCTATGAACAGTATCACAAGCCTTCCCTTAACACTTTAAACCCCTAAATTGCAATTTTCCATTCCGTTAGCAACCATTCAGATTATTACTCACCATGTTTATTTATTAAAGTTTATTAAAAAAAATATTTATTAAAGGCAGACGAGTTTGGAAATGACATATGACGTCATCGGGTGGGAAAAACCGTGGTATAGGGAAAAAACCCGCAAAGTATTTTTTAATTAATATTTTTGAAAAACCGTGGTATAGACTTTCCGCGAAGTTCGAACCCGCGAAAATCGGGGGAACACTGTATAGTATATTTTTCACTGCTGGAAATCAGGAACAGTTTTCAGACCCTCGCAGATGATATAAGCTCTGAACGTTCAGAGGAAGAAAAAGACAATAGAAAGAGAGGATAATAAATCTCCAACGGGTGAGCTATGGCCTAAAAGAAGATAAAGAGAAGAGTTGTGATAGCCGGTGATTTACTATTATAAGAAATTGTATGGCAATAGGACCATTAGCTCGTGAAATTGTTGTCTGCCAGAGCAAGAATAAAGACATATATAGAATATTTTTCAGAACTTATCAAGTCTGGTGACAGTGATTTTTTTCCTGCTGACAAATGTGAGGACAAGTGATAGTACAAAGAACCAGGTACAACTACATTCGTCTACAGTACTTGGGAGAAAATTAGGATATTGACAGTTGCTTACCCTCTTTCCAGTCCATTGAAGATGCCCAGAAACTTGGGTAAACAGCTAGTCTTTGCTTATTGATCAGAGTTGGGTCTGGAATTTTGATTGAAAGTTCTTGCAGTAAGATATTCACACAACCACTTCATTTTACAACTGCAATCCCATCTCCCCAGATTGTGGTTGTTAAGCAACCACATGAGCCATTAAGCAGATGGTGTGAAAGAGCTTCCTGCCAAAGGAGGTCAACTGTTCTTCTCCTGCGCAGAAGGGAACCACTTGACTTGGCAAACTGATTGGGGCTTGGATCTTTGAGATCCAGGTTTAGTTGGCTCAGAACTTGAGACCTCTCCCCACACTCTGTGTGTAGAGAAGAACCCTTTTAGGCTATTTGACAGCAAAAGCGTTGCCTTCCAGATTGATTTGGCCCTGTGCAGGGTGGAGTCTCTCTGCCAAGCAGCTCTTTCACTCTCAGAGGCTGGCTGGAAAAAGTCTGCCTGAAATACAAGCAAAAATTCAAACCCTGAGTTTTCCGGGTGGATCTTCTTCAGCCAACTTCCAGGAACCAGTTAGATGGCTGAGGCGTACAACTTTTCCTACCAGATGAAGCTGACAGGGAAGATTGCAAATGGCAAATCACGTGATTACAGGACTCCTGGCAACTTATTTATTTATTTGTTTGTTTGTTTGTTTGTTTGCTTACTTATTTACTTATATATTTATTTATTTATTTATGTATTCGATTTTTATGCCGCCCTTCTCCTTAGACTCAGGGCGGCTTACAACATGTTAGCAATAGCACTTTTTAGCAGAGCCAGCATATGATGAATTACTACTATGGTAAGTAGTAGTCCAAAGACTGGAAGATCCCTAGAATGTGCAGCCTTAATAATAGTAAATAGTAGCCATCTACTGTACACGAGAAGGAATAAGGCTAGAGAGAAGAAAATAAATAGAAATGTAGATACTAGCATGAAGAAAGTTAACTTCTCTAAAAACTAGGTGCAGTGGTGCCAGCTGTGTACGTACTACCCTTCAGGAAGGAAAGAAAACTCTTAATCTAAAAGTTCAGGGGCAAGAACATCCTGAAATAGCAGGCTAGTTATTGCCATAAGAAATCTCCAGTGGAATTAGGCAAGCTATTTGAAAGAGGATATTCTGGTTAAGTTTATCATCCTTCATGAATAGCAGTAAAGTTTAGCTTCTCAGTAAGAAATGCAGTCTGGGAAAAAAGCCAAGAGTGAAAAGACCCAGCTAGAGATGAACAGGTGCAAGTTTGGAACATTTCCCAAAAAATTCCTTCAAAGTGGAAACAGAAAGTTAAAAATCTTCTTCGTGTCTTTATAACAACAGAGGAGAAAGAAAGTTTAACTTAGAGCTGGTCTGTGCATTGCCTGACTTTTTGTTCCATCCTGGATCTGTGACAGACTCATATAATGTCAGAATAAAAGGAAAAGAATCAATAGATTATGTTGTGGTTGGCTCTGGCCCAGCTCCTGCCCCAAGGAATGTGGACGTGGATGCAGGGGAAACATCAACATGTCATAGGCCTGTTTTATTGCTGACAGAGTCAGGTAGTGCAGTTTCCTCAGACGAAGAAGAAGGTGGGGGTGACTTGGAACAGGGGGGCTTGGCACACAGCCCAGGAAGCCAATCTCCATTATCTTCGGTCGATTCAGATGAGGAAGTGTTAGACCCACGCATGTGCAGAATTATGCATAGAAGAGACCAATTGAAGAAATATTACAGGAGATAAGAGAGGCCACCTGTGTTTGGGTGGGGCTCCAGTAATTAGAGCTGCTGATATAAATAGCAGCGTGCTGGCTTGGCCGTTGTGGAAGATTATCTGATCGTTGTTCTTCAGGACCGTGCCTTGCTGTTTCCGGACTTTGTTGATTTTTCACGACTTTGAAACCAAAGCAGAGCAAAGTGTGTGTGTTTCACTTCATGGAAGAAGGAGGACTGTGACGTTCCTTCACAGCTGCTAGCTAAGTACTTAAGGACTGATTAAGGGGATTGTACAGACTACCAGGTTGTTTTGGGACGAGTGCTCTTTGCAATACAAAAATGGTGCCTTGTTTATTTTGAATTTTTGTGATAAAGAACATTGTTTTTGAACTTTCAAGTGTGTGTGTGTGTGTGTGTGTGTCTGAAATTTGTACCCTTGAATTTTCGGGAGACTAATACCATAGAGCCCGGCAGAACAAGATTAGCAGTTCAGCAAGACAAAATACTAACAAGTAACAAAGGAAGATAGAGCTAGTCAATTCCTATTTTGGTTAAATTTTCTTCAACAAAAATGGTGTTCTACAAGATAATGTAAAAGGCAGGAGGAAAGGAGAAAGATTTATAGAAATATAGTTATGGAGTGCTTCTTCTGGAATGAAGTCCATTCTCAGAGACTACATGAGTTGCATCCTAGGTTACTGAAGGAACTAATAGACTAAGTGCAAATCCATATATTATCTGTGAGAAGTACTGAAGAACTAATGAAAGGTCAGATAACCAAAGCAGAATATATATGTCTATCATCATATCTCCCAAAAGGGAAAAATAATGATTCAACAATCAGACGGAGCCCATTAGTTACTCTGACATTGATGTCTAGGAAGAATCTAGAGGAGGTATGAAGAGATTGATCTGTAAGCACTTTGTCAACCAGGTGGTAATTACCCCAAGTCATCATCATGGATTTATCAATAACATATCTTGCCAGATTAATTTGTCACAATTTTGAGATTTATTTTTGAAATAACTGTCAAAAAACTGTAGACATGTCTGGTGTTCAGAGTCAGTTGTGGCATTCTAATTAGCAAGCTATTTAAACATGTACTGAATAATTAAATGGACAGTTAAACGGATAGATGCTAACTTGAAAATTGTATAGGTAATCCTCAATTTATCCATAATGGAGCCTATCCTTTATGATTGCAAGTGATGATGACTGTTAAGGCTGGATGGTAAGTAGGCAGGGATCCCTAATTCCCTGTTGGTGGACCAGCGCTTGTCCCCAGCATGCCAGAAACTGGCCATGCAAATAAATGAAGCACCATCCAAGCAGAATGGGAAACCACATCCCCTCTGGTTGGTGGAAAAACCTCTCTCCATGGAACTGGTCCCTTACCCAAAAGGTTGAGGGCTGCTGTATAGAATGTAACTCTTCTACTGACCAGCTTTAGGCTCCGCTGTATGGCTCAGTGGCCAGGTTGGGAGCAGGCGGGATGGGTGGGAGAATCAGTATCAGTATCAGTTGCTGTTAATGGCGAGTATTCTAAGCAGAGCCTGGTTCCAAACGGTGTGCTACAAGGGTCTGTACTGGGTCCTATTCTTTTTAATATCATTGTGAGTGACATAGGGGAAGGTTTGGTAGGGAGGGTTTGCCTATTTGCCAGTGACTCTAAAGTGTGCAATAGGGTTGATATTCCTGGAGGCATCTGTAGTATGGCAAATGATTTAGCTTTACTAGATAAATGGTCAAAGCAATGGAAACTGCAGTTTAATGTTTCCAAATGTAAAATAATGCACTTGGGGAAAAGGAATCCGAGCCACCCCGAGTCCACGGAGAGGGACGGCATATAAGTCAAATAAACAAACAAATAAACAAATCAATCAATCAATCCTCAATCTGTGTATTGTATTGGCAGTTCTGTGTTAGCAAAAACCTCAGAAGTGAAGGATTTAGGGGTAGTGATTTCTGACAGTCTCAAAATAGGTGAACAGTGCAGTCAGGCAGTAGGGAAAGCAAGTAGAATGCTCATCAAATTTACAGATGATAATGTATTGGATGGGATAGTGAATACTGTAGACCAGGACTGTCAACAGGATGGATACATCACACACTGGCCACGTCCAGTTTAGGGAAGAGCGGAAAAGTCCCAATACGTCGCATGATGCTGCCATGATGTGAGTTTGGCACCTCTGCTGTAGATGAATAAATTCAAAATGTTCTTAATAGCTTGGAGGAACTGAATGAAATTTAACAGATGTGGATTCAAAATTCTTCTCTTGATTACATGGTGTATCTATAAAAAGATTTTGCAATAGTAGTTACATCTAGATATTAGTCAGCAGAATAAGGTGGCTGCATACTTGACAAATCCAATAGAAATAGAGAGTCCCACAGAAAGAAATATTTGCCCTCTATTCTGCTTTGGTTAGATTCCAGACAACTATGTGTGTATGTGTATGTGTCAATGGCACTTTAGGGCAAGATTTCCTTTGGGCTTCCTTGTCATAAACAATGCAGTGTTTCCCAACCTTGGCAACTTGAAGATATTTGGACTTCAACTCCCAGAATTCCCCTGCCAGCGAATGCTGGCTGGGGAATTCTGGGAGTTGAAGTCCAAGTACCTTCAAGTTGCCAAGGTTGGGAAACACTGAAATAATGTAATGTGTCTGTAGCTCAAGTAAACTCAAAACCTTTTCCTGAAATTAATAATAATTGGATAAAATAACTACCATTAATTTGCAATTATAACTTGTTATGGTGTAATTTTAACAGTGATATAATGAGAAAAAAAGAAATTACAATAAGGCCTAAATAATGTAATAGTACTCACACACATACACACACACACACACACACACACACACACAAAAATCTTCCTTTGTGCAAAATGGAAAAAAATAGAAGTATAGTTCTCCCAGTGCTTCAGGAGCAAGATATGACTGAAGTTTTTTAGGATTATTATTATAGCTAAGAAATCCTTAAAGAATGGCTTTTTTACAATGTTCTTTTGAGCTATCCTTTCATAATCTGCGGAGTCTGCGGAGAGGGGCAGCATACAAATCAAATCAAAAAATAAATAATACTATTTTTGATGTTTAGTATTTTGGATAGAATGTTTGTTATAGGGGAAATAACATGGTGTTTATTTTGAGTCACATCATGTAATCCAGTATGGGGAATCAGCTTGAACCCTGAAGGGTGGCCCAAATTAAGTAACACGAGTAATAAAAATAATTCCATTTTTGCGTATAATAAAAATGACCAGGCTCTTTCACTTTTCTCGACAGATCTTCTGTTCCCTATATGTACCCCCTTCCCTGGTGAGAGAGAACCTTGCAGTAATCCTTCAGATGGGCTTCTCAACCTAATTACTTGGGAACTGGAACCAGATGGAGCTTTTGATCGTTGCCCATGTGCTCATGGGTTAATTTGTCAGAAACAGAGGTAAACTTTAAGATTAACAAGAATTTAACTCTCTTAAGAACTTCATTGGTAAATTAAGATAAGGCTAAACATTTGAGTTTTGAGGAACACACCAGTGAGTTATTAATTTAGCATTGTGGATAAGATTGCACAAGTGTGTTGGAAGTTTGCAATCAAGGCAAAGCAAAAATCAGATTAACTTCTTACCATCTGCACATGTAAATATAAAACAATTTGAATGCTATAGGAAATTAAGGTAGATTACTCAAAAGGCAAGGTAAATGTTCATACGAAATTTTCTTATTTACCTGTTTGAAATCTTGGTGCATCTTATACACCAGCAGGAATTTTGGGGCCCCATACAGCCTAAGTGTCTGCCCCCCCATTTTAAAACTACTTTATTTTGCGACATCCCAATTATGTATTAAATTTACCTTTTAAAAAAAATAAATAAACCCTGCCACTACAACAAGGTACACTTGTTTGACAGATTAATAATATGTTAATAACGCAGAAAATATATTCAAGTGACATCAACATATTACATACATATAAATAAATAACCAGAACAGTGCAAATACACCAAATTAACAAAATATGATTAATTTTGCCATCAACAATATTAAAAGCAGCAATAAGATGACACAAAGGATAAAGACAAAATACTCCTGCGTCACACTAGAAAAATATTTGTTTTCACAATAATACCAATAAATAACAGGTAGCCAGAAGATAAATTATACGCAATAATGTTTAAAACTATAGTAAACTCCACCATAGGTGTAAAAAGCACAGTGCAAGAAAAAAGAAGAGAAAGAGGAGGGAAGAGCAAAAAAACCTTCCCTCTTCTTCTCATTAACCTCTCCACCTATCTCCTTATAGCATTTTCCAAAGTTTGCAAAATTTTAAAATTACTTTATAAAAAAGAACATACCCTCATGTATCATCAAATCCATATTATGAAGCAAATGTGCAAAAAAATCCAAGATTTTTTCTCATACATGTACCTGCTATTAAGTTCCATAACTTAATATATTTAAGCTTTTAAATGTGTAATGTATAATGTCTCTTAACAAATAGCATGTCCGTGGCTCTAAGAGCAACACCTTTTCTTTCTTCTTCTTTTCCTAGGATGTTATCATATCTATTAAACATATGGTGAGATATTACTGTGTATGCATTTAACATAATTTAGAATGTAAAATAACAAACTCCCGCTTCAGATCTTCTCTGCACAAGTCTCAAAATATGATGTAGTTGTTTGTTTTTTTGAAAATCCTTAATCCTTAGCTCTACACAGCTTCTCCTTTGCATATTCAAATCTTCCTATTTCCCACAATACTTTCTTCTCGAATCCAGGATGGTGTTTGCTTCTCAAATCTAAAATGGCGAGACAGCTCCAAAAAACATGTCAACTCCAAAGCAACACATTTTTTCCTCACACTTAGAAGGGAACAATTTCAAAAAAAATCTAACACCATAATCAAAATGTATACCAAATTAGCTCTGATCCAAACTTCATCTTTAACAGCTATGAAGCTCTTCAGGCAGAATAGAGAAAATTAGGCATTTTTGCTGATTTGTGCTCTTGCCTGGTCCCGATTGTAACAATTTTGCAACTGAATCCAATTAACTTCCTTAGCACTCACTAGCACACCGTTCAATCGACGGGCCCCCCTAATTTTTCAATTTGGCCGGGCCCCTGATGCCAGTACCGGTAATACTGTCCTATCGGCGGCCCTGTACACCAGTGTGTCTTATAGTCTGAAAAATACAGTATGTATATTTGAAATGTTTCCTTAAGGGTTTCAAATTATAGCTCCTGAGCAAAATCATTGTTTCCAACCATAAGCATTAAGGCTGTCTTAGATTTTGGAAGAATACAATGGACATTGTACAAGGGAGGGTTTTGCCTTCTCTTTCTACTCAAGATCCCCATGTACAATTGGTGGGCCACTGTGTGACACAGAATGCTGGACTCGATGGGCTTTGGCCTGATTCAGCATGGCTCTTCTTATGTTCTTATGACATGCACAAATTTGTAACTAGCAGTAATTAAGAGCAATTTTGTGTAGTTTCAGTTTGTAAGAGAATTTAAGGAAGAAAGACATTTCTTTGTCTTGACACTTTCTAAGGTTGCTGTTTGTATTTCAAACAAAGTTTCCATGAATGTTTATTTTCAGGAATAACATAATCATAAATACAAAATCAGAAAGTATTGAAACTACACACAAATACACTCTGGTTAAATACTAGGAGGAGTTTCCAAAAGTGAGAGCTGTAACCAGAGAAATAGGTTGCTTCATGGAGATTTTCAGAGGATGGAGAGCCATCTGTACAAAATGCGTTAGCTGAGTTAGATGACTTACTTTTATGAGTCAGCAAAATGGGGGAAATAAAAGGAAAATACTCTTTTACTATCTACATAGTCCCTAACCTGACTAATTTGTTATTCTGTAGCAGAGGTGCACATATTTATCACATTTGTACAGATTATACACTCTGATAGTGATGGATAGTTGAAGTGGTTTAACGGCAGCCACAATACAGTGTAGTCATTATTTACTATATTTTTTGTTCCAGCCTGAACTAATCCTTCAGTTCTCCACTGCAGCTGGAAGGAGAGTCCAACATGGGTAGTTAACCAATCTTATTGGTAGAGACTGAGTTAATTATTTACATATTAATTAGGTACCGCCCCCTTGTATCCCCCATGAGCTCAGTTTTAAAAACTCAGTCTAAGAGTAGAGACTTACTGAGTTTGAGCTTAAGCTAATTAGAGCTAGTAATTAAGGAAATAATTAATAATAATAATTAATAAAATGTTGTAACCTGTTTAATTTTTCTGCTTTGTTTTTCAGATGGAGCTGACAGCAGTAGAACAGGAGCTACGGGGTCCCTGCCCTCCGCGGGCAGCACCCCCAACGTTACTCCTCAGGGGTTTTGTATTCCCTCCGAGGGAACACCCCGCAGAGGAGCATCCAGCCTGGGGTCCCTGGCCTCCGAGGCCACACTAAGGCTGCAAGCCGAAGGTGGGGGGGTCCGCCCCCCCCACTGGGAGGCTTGATATCGCTCTGAAGATCCGGCGAGGCTCGCCGAAAGAGCAATCAGCTGTTCGGCGGCGAGGGAAGCCGCCGCCGAAGCCGCCGCCGAAAAAGAAAAAAAGCCGCCGCCAGAGCCGCCGACGGAGCCGCTGCAGCAGCGAGACCGCTGAGGCCACCAGGCTATTCTGGGCAGCGGAGGCGAGAGCCAGGGCGACTACCCTGGCGTAGACCGCCATCAGGGACAGAGCGGTAGCGGCGAGCCCGAAAAGACCGGGAACGGCACGGGCGCCGCCATCTTGGACCAGATCGTGGGCGGAGCGCAATTAGGCGCGAATGGCCAGCATTCTGGCGGCAAGAGCGCGAGAGGGCGAGTAGGCTCCAGTGCGCAGGCGCAAGAGGCTGGGAAGCCGAGACGCCATTTTTGTTTGAGTCAGAAGGGCGTGGAGCCAAATTTTCTGTTTACCAACATAACTGTGAGTAATAATGGAGGAACAGGCCGGGAATGACAAGAGCAGTTCCCCCGCCACCAAAGATAAGGGCGAAGGGAAGGCAAAGGATAAGACAAAAGCCTCCCAATCTTCCAGCTCCTCTTTAAAGGAGGCGGAGAAGCGTATTAAGGCCCTTGAAAAGAAACTAGAAGCAGCCCTGCAGCCCTCTCCCTCTGGATTGCCCCTTACCCAGCGGCAGCACATGACCCCTGACCAACTGACCACCCAATCTCCCTTGGGGGCCACTGGGAGCATGCCAACAGGGGACTGGTCGCCTGATAGACAGTTTATACCAATATCTCAGGCCATGCAATCTCCTGGTGCTTCCTGGAACAGACCAGGGTCTGCAAGCCATTCGGTCAGAAGCCTGCAGGGGCCTTCAGCTACATTTACCCCCACGGCAGCGGGCTTAAGGGGTCCATCGGGCTCCTGGCAACAGATGACGCCTGACCTGCAGGAAATCATTGCCAACGTTTACTCACAGGGCATTGCTACGGGGGTGCAGCAAGGCGCTAGGCCCCCACAACAGGTTCCAGAAAGAAATCCTTGGACAGTACCGCCCCCTTCTGGCGTGGGGTCGCTGATGGAGGAACCACAGTTTGAAGAGAGTGACAGAGAATATGACTGGTCAGAGGATGAGAACCGCCACCAGCGGTAGGCCTATTTAAGCCCGCTCTGTTCAGAACTTTGCTCTGTAAGGCCAAGCAGGTGATGAACCTCGCAGGCACGCCTAAGGCGACTGACCCTGCTGACACAACAAAAACCTCGGAGGCTCTTCTCAAGGAATCTCAGCCGGAGACTGAGCACTTCCCGACTTCCCACATCTTTGTCGAGGGAGTCAAGCGGCCTTGGCAACACCCAGCGGCTGCACAGGGACCTTCGAACATTGAGAGGAAGTTTTACACCTTTGACGAGGAGGTGGAAAAACTCCTAGAGTTCCCGCCAATTGACCAACCGGTAGTGACACTTGTCTCCAGTGCGTTGGTGCCTTCGGAAACTAGCGACAGCTTGAAGCCTGAGGACAGGAAGGCGGAGATGTTGCTGAGGAAGGCACATCAGATGTCGGGCTGGGGGTTCAGAGCGGCTGCCGCGGCATCATTCATCAATAGGGCATCCATTATGTGGTTGCAAGAAATGCAAGCCAGGCTCGGGCCAGAGGACAGACGCCTCAGGCAGGACCTGAGCAAGCTGCGAGCGGCAGCGGAATTCTCAGCAGACGCTACCCTCCATGCGGCGAAGTTCTCGGCTAGGAGCATGGCAACGACTATGTCGTCACGACGCCTTCTCTGGCTGCGAAATTGGCCAGCAGACTTGAAGTCTAAATGGCGGCTGGCCTCAAGCCCGTTCCAGGGGTCTATGCTGTTCGGGGAAATCTTGGAGAAGGTCCTCATTGAGGACAGAGACAAGAAGAAGGTGCTCCCCAGGGCAAATAGGAGACAGGACCGCAGGTCTGCCCCATACACAAGGCGCCAGAACCCTCGCTGGGAAGCCACCTCAGGAACGGGTCAGGCTCAAAGATCCTTTACGCCAGGCCAATATGGCCAATACAATCAGTCATCCTTTCGATCCGATCGGGGGTCATTCCAGGACAGAACCCGAGGTTACCAACAATCGAGACGGCCGTTTCGGGGAGGTAACCAGAGAGGTTTTCGTCGCTCAAAGTGACTCAACCGGGATGCCGATAGGAGGGAAACTTCAACATTACAGTCCCTCCTGGCTACACACGTCATCCGACAAATGGGCCTTAGCCACCGTTTCACAAGGGCTGCGACTGGAGTTTGTCCAGCCTCCACCATCCCGCTTCCTTCATTGTCCCGTGATACGGGACTCACAAAAGAGACTACAACTCCGAGAGGAGATAAAGCATTTATTGGACATCCACGCTATAGAGCCGGTTCCCCAACAGGAAGAGGGCAAGGGGTTCTACTCAGTGATCTTTATAGTACCCAAGGCCTCAGGAGGCTGCCGGCTCATACTAAACTTGAAACAATTGAATGTGTTCATAAAATACAGGAGGTTTCGAATGCACTCCTTACAGACAATTATAGCTTCCATACGCTCCCACGATCTATTAACATCAATAGACCTCAAGGAAGCGTACCTCCACGTACCCATACATCCAAGTCATCGGCGGTTCCTCCGCTTTTGCACCGAGGGGGAGCATTTTCAGTACAGGGCCATGCCGTTCGGCCTCTCCTCGGCCCCTCGAACTTTCACCAAACTGTTAGACATTTTGACGGCAGATCTGCGCCAGAGATCAGTCCGGCTGATGGCCTACCTGGACGACATAATCGTTTTGTCCAGGTCACCATCAGGAGCCAGGAACGACTTAGACAGGACAGTGCAGACACTGGAATCTCACGGTTTCACGATCAATATGGAGAAAAGTCACCTGTCTCCCACCACCAGATTACTTTATCTCGGAGCAGTCATAGATACCTTATCAAACACGGTATCTCTGTCTCCGGAAAGACAACACACCATACGGCAACTGATCTCCAGTATTCAGCACAACAGGAGAGTTCCCCTGGCGTTGTTATCCAAAATCCTGGGGACATTGGTGTCAGCCATAGGCATCGTTCCATGGGCAAGACATCACATCCGGGATCTACAGTGGTTCTTGCTCCCAGCTCAAAGAACCAGGAGGAGCCACTGCAACAAAAAGGTTCGTGTTCCACAGGCAGTCCGAGAGTCCTTGCGATGGTGGACATCGCCAGCCTTAAGCAAGGGCTCCCCCTTTCGGCTCCAAAACCCAGTAACCCTCACGACAGACGCCAGCCTTTTAGGATGGGGCGCGCACATCGGACATCACATGGCCCAGGGCCTCTGGTCAGACAAGGACTTGGAGCCAGTCAACATCAATTTCCTCGAATTGAGAGCGGTGTTTTTGGCCCTCCAAGCGTTTACCCCGCTGGTGCAGGACAGACACGTGCGGGTCCTGACAGACAATGTTGCAACCAGGGCCCATCTAAATCATCAGGGGGGCACGAGGTCACAGCGCCTCATGGAGAAGGCCAACCATCTCTTCGATTGGGCCGAGATTCACCTGGCCTCATTGACGGCCGAACATATCGCCGGCGTCAGCAATACTCAGGCGGACTGGCTGAGCAGGACCATTCTAGATCCATCGGAATGGAGCCTGGACCCCGCCATCTTTCAGAGGATGACTCAAAGATTCGGCATTCCCTCGGTGGATCTGTTTGCCAGTCAGCAGAATGCTCATCTGCCAAGGTTTTACACACGTTTTCCGGATCCAAGGGCGGAAGGGACCAACGCCCTCCTCTCCCCTTGGCCACCCGGTCTACTTTATGCCTTTCCTCCCACCAGTCTCATTCCCAGGGTGGTGGAGAAGATCCTGGCAGAGAGAGCGGAGGTGCTATTGGTGGCACCTCACTGGCCTCGACGTCCATGGTTCTCCGACCTTGTGGCACTATCGGTGTCACCACCGTGGAGGATTCCGGACCGGATCATCGCCCTCAGTCAAGGGAACCTGCAACACCCGGATCCCCAGTGGCTACATCTAACCGTGTGGCACTTGAAAGGAGCAGGCTGAGGCAACAGATGTTACCAGAGAAGGTCATTGATACAATACAGGCAGCACGACGTCCGTCGACGTCAAGAATCTACCAGGCAACCTGGCAAGCATTCTGTAAGTTTTGTGACCAACGTCATCTGAACCCGAAGGAGACATCGGTAATCCCGGTGTTGGAATTTCTGCAACAGGGGATAGAACGGGGGTTAGCCCCTAACACCCTAAAAAGACAGGTGGCAGCCCTGGCCACTATGATACAAGTTCCAGAGACACGCTCCTTGGCCTTCCACCCGTGGGTGAGGGATTTTTTACGAGGAGCTACAAACAAGCACAGCCCGCCAGTACGGAGGTTTCCGTCATGGGACCTTACGCTGGTACTCAAAGCATTGACAAAACCACCTTTTGAACCCTTGAGGTCCATTTCCCTACGACTACTATCTATTAAAACGGCTTTTCTGGTCGCAATCACGTCGGCACGCAGAGTGTCAGAAATAGCGGCATTATCTGTCAGATCGGACCTCTGTATGTTTTATCCTGACAGAGTTGTGCTAAGATTGGACCCCACCTTTATACCAAAGGTGAATTCTACATTTCATAGGAAACAGGAATTAATACTTCCGGACTTTTGTACTCATGGAAATCATCCATCTGAATTGCGATGGCACAAAATTGACGTCAGGCGAGCTCTGAAAATCTACATCAGACGTACGGAAACATTCAGGAAATCTGAACAGTTGTTCATATCATTCTCGCCACATAGGATGGGTCTAGGCCTGTCTTCTAAATCTATTAGCCGATGGCTCAAGGATTGTATCATGGAAGCTTACAAGGCTAGGGACCAGACCCCACCATCAGGACTGACGGGTCATTCAACACGTAGCGCGGCCACATCGGCTGCCTGGGCCACGCAAGCCTCTATAGAGGACATCTGCAAGGCCGCGACCTGGGCGGCTCCTTCCACCTTTGTTAAACATTATAAGTTGGACTCGTTTGCTTCAGCGGACGCAGCGTTTGGAAGGCGTGTTTTGCAACGAGTTTGTGCCTCCACGACGTCCCTGACAAGACCTTCTCCCTCCCATGGGCCTTAATCTTTGGCATATCCCATGTTGGACTCTCCTTCCAGCTGCAGTGGAGAAGGACCGTTGTACCTACCTGAACGGTCTTCTCGCTGCACTGGAAGGAGAGTCCAAACCCACCCGGCACTGTTTAAGTTCAGGGACGCCGGAGTTGGGCAGACATTGTTTTGGTTGAACAGTTGACAATAAAAATTGGTTATCCTCTTACATTGTCTTCGTTTTTAAAACTGAGCTCATGGGGGATACAAGGGGGCGGTACCTAATTAATATGTAAATAATTAACTCAGTCTCTACCAATAAGATTGGTTAACTACCCATGTTGGACTCTCCTTCCAGTGCAGCGAGAAGACCGTTCAGGTAGGTACAACGGTCCTTTTCTTGGTAAGGCTTTTCAGAATTGTTTATCACTGCCATCTTCTTCCTAGAACTGAGTGTGACTGACTGGCTGAAGGTCACCTAGCTGGCTCCATGTCCAACAGGAGTCTGGAACTCAATCTCTTACTTTCTAGTTTCATGCTTTTAGCAACTACACCAAACCATCTTGCTTTACTTAGGAGCTATAAAAATATTTCACGGAAAGGTAGCCGATACCTAGTTAATTGTAGTTCAGGAATGCAGAAGAATTTTATAACATGGGTTTAGCACTCTTAGCTTGTTATTGTAGTTATGTCTGTACTGAATACCGTTGGGGCACTGAGGGGGAGATGTACTGCATGATTGAGGGTGATAGATAGGCCTGGATGCATTTCATGATATGGCATGTTGCAATAAAGGGCAGCTATTCACCGCCCTATTGGAATGCTCTGGTGTGGCTGGAGTTGCAAGATTTGGCTACTGCACATGCGCAGAAGCCGAATCTCATGTGGTTTAATTTCTGAATATGCTATCAATCCCAGATGGAAGATCATTATTATAACTTGCATCACTGTCCATAAATGTTACGAAGATCACATCGTGTTGCTTGGAAGGATTAGTATGACTGCCATGGCACTTTTAAATTAGTAGTAACAGTTCCACTTGAAGGCCATAGCCATTCATTGTAAAGAGGATTCCTTCTCTTAACATGCTTAATTCACTGTATTAATAGGATTGTTTTCTATATTGCTCATTATACTGTCTACATTTTATAAAGTTAAAGCTTCAGGAGTTATCTTTGCATTTAATGAAGTATGAATACATTATTTATTGGTGTAGAATGATTTAAAGACTTGCCTGTGATTTAATCCCCAAATCCATTTATTTGCTAGAGCAGTGTTTCCCAACCTTGGCAAGTTGAAGATATTTGGATTTCAATTCCCAGAATTCCCCAGCCAGCATTCTCTGGCTGGGGAATTCTGGGAATTGAAGTCCAAATATCTTCAAGTTGCCAAGGTTGGGAAACACTGTGCTAGAGTACAAAACCTCCAAGAAACCAACATAGTAGCCTGCATTGCCTCATCCTGATGCCAACAGGTACCAGGAAAACGCAATTGAATCTGTTGATCCTAAGGAGTATGTAATGTGTGGGAACATGTGAAACCAGAATGTTTCCAGAAGGAGGTGTTACTGGAGAATTCCCCCTTCCTCCTCCCTTTAAAAAAAATGAGGCATTGCCTGTTAATCCTGTGAGGTAAACAGATCAGTCTCCAAGTTGCTGCACTGAGATATAATAAGGGCCAAAATTGATGCAGTTTCCATTTGGGTAGCTCTTGTCGTGTAATTTAGATTTTCAATATGGATTATTGTTTGCAGATATGGGTTGTCAAGATAGGGATTGTGTTGGCCATGTAAGACTAAAAGCTGCCCAGTAAAAAGAACTGAAATCCCCCAATTCATCCTTTAGTGAGAAGCATATGGTCAGAATATTGTTAGGCCTCAGTTAGTTACATGAACCAAAGTGGAGCTTTTATTAAGCGGCTGGAAAGAATTCCAAAAGCCAGGCTCTATGTATTGCTTTCCTTTATGTGCTTTAAATCACAACACAGCACAACACAACCACTCCAATTGTAAATTCATGTTCTGGTTTAATTGACATGTACTGTACTCACAATTAAAGGTTCATGTGTATCTAAATTGCAAAAAAAAAAATATAAGGACATAAAGGCAGTCTAAAATATTGTCATGTTTAAATGTAATTTGTAATCATGTACATATTTGTCCAACTAACACCAATATATGATGCTAAAACCTGGAATTCATTTTTTCCAGTTATAGCAGCAACTCTTTTTGTGAATTATCGCTGAACAAGACCCAAAGTGAGGACAAAAAACAACTACTTGCGGATGAATTATCACTTCTGGACTTTGTAACCCAAGATATTCCTGGTGAATATGAAGAGAGGCTGATCAAAGAAGTACAGAAAGAACTGGAAGATGGAATGGCTGGTTCAGAGAAATTAGCTATGGCTAGTGACTTTTTTGGAGAGGAAATATAAGTCCAGCAAGTTAACTGATCACACGTGCACTATTATTGCTGTTTCAAGAGTTATCATACGCACATGGTATATCTGCACATTTCTGCTGCATAGAAGTGCAGTTAAGTCCACTTAAATAAATTCATGACAATAGATTCCTTTTCTAAAGCTCAATCTAAATATAATGGTCTATAATATAATAGATCTCTGCCTTTTAAGTACTGTTTAGAGATGTTTAATAAGTAGGGTTGAATTAATTTAAACTGGATGGTTTGAATGATGTATTTCTTGTATATATTGCTCCTTTAAAACAAATCCCAGCTATTTCTTCCTTCTTAAAGCTCAATAACACTGAAGGATGTTATGTACTTTGTGACCAGAACCTATAGGAGCTTGGTATCTAGTATATGCATAGCATTACAGGAGAGTCTGTTTTAATTAGTCATATTGATTACAACGAGTAGATGTGGTAGTCTATGAGCTGCACATCTTGGTTTGGAATGAACATTTCCTGAATGACAATATGGCTGAAATTGGGTGGGTTGTACTGCAATGGTACAAATACTGCAATAAGCTGAAATACTTTTCATAGCAAGACATATAAAGTGTATGTATCTATCTATAAATAGCATGTATGACTTATATACAGCTTCACAGCCCTCTCAGCGGCTTAGTCAGCCTATTGTCCCCAACAATATGGGTCATTTTACTGATCATGGAAGGATGGAAAGCTGTTTTAGGATGTATACCTTTGCAACAGTGCAGCATCAATCAGCCTTGGCTATTTAGCTTCTTCAAATCCTCAACGTGCGGTTTCATGAACAGGATTTTTTTTTGTTTTTTTTGTATCTGAATACTGCAAGAGTAGATCTTTTCTTGATTTTTAAGCAACCATCTTACTATGCCATATAAATCTTATTTATAACCCTTATATTCTTAGCATTGCCTAATCCTTAAAAATATATTGGGGTCCTAGTCAAAATTTTGTCTGAGTTTCAAACATTGTAGGAATGAATGCGCATTTGGCCTTGTCTACCACATATTCTCCAATCTTTGGTTATCTCAAAGGCCTCACTAGGAAGTGTATTCATGTTTTCTCTGAATATGTATATATCTCATTTCTGGATCCCTCACGAATTAGAAATTACTGTATTTTTGGGAATATGAGACACACATTTTTACACACACCCTCCCAAAAAAGAGGGTGAAAACTTGGGTGAGTCTTATACACCAAATGTAGCCCCATCCAGCCACCCCACCTCTTTAGTCTCTGCCTGCCGGCAATTTACCTCCTTGCAAACAGCAGAAGAGCCTGATTAGCACAAGCCATTGATTATCTGCCTCCTGACACCCAGCTGACTGGCTGAGGTTGTGGGCAAGCCCATGTGCTAAAATGACAGTGAAACTATAGCTGCACGGAGGCAAACTGCTGCAGGGAGAGGCGAAGCTGAAACTAGCTGTTTTTTGCTGCAATGAGGTAAGTCAATAACTATAAATGTCTATAGAATGTTTATTATACCTATTTTTTAAAGACTGCTTTATTATTGTTCTAGACAACAAAATGAAGCTTTTTAAAATAAATGCTTGATCTGTAGAGGCCCAGTGCTATTGTATCTTCTTTTAAATAGCAGAGAATACTTCCAGAAAGCTACATCAGTTTTAAAGATCGGTAAAAGTATAATCTGAAATGTCCTGTTTTAGCATTATTAGTATTAGGTATTAGCATTAAGATAAGGCAGTAGAGTTAAACCCTGACTTAGTCATGTTTGGAGTAGATTTATTTAAATAATTGGAAGGAGTTTGTGTGATTACATTTAAGAAAAATTTCTGGGATTAATATACTGCCATAATGTACATTTCTCCAATTCTTTGCTATTTCTATGGGTCAGGCACACATGCACAGAAATACACAGCAAACAGTGAATATCATCTGTGCTGTTTGCTATTTGGCAAATTGCTGGGAAGCAGAGGCCTTTTTTCCTTGTTTTTCTCCCCTAAAACTAAGGTGCGTCTTATACTCTGAAAAATATGGTAAAGAAACTATTTAGATCTTTTGCAGCACTGGCACCTGTGCAGAATAAAGCTTCACATATTTAAATATCTGACATCCTTCCACAATTAGCTGCAAGTATTCATGGCAATTTAAGATCCACCAGCAAAGAAATATTTGGAAGTCACTTCAAAAGGCTTTTCTTCCGTCTAATGAAGAATTTCTTGCCAAACAATCGTGTATTTTGACTAGTACAATAAATTTCAGTATCATTAAAGTAACAATAGAATGAACAAATGTTTTATTTGTATGTTCATAGTTGTAAACAGCATCTGGCATGGAAAAAATTACCAAAACCTTTGACTGATATAAATTAGATAGCATTTCCAAAAAGAAAACGAAACCCCTCTATGATATTGTTTGTAATTGCTCCTATGTAGCAAATTAAATCTCATATATGCTTTGCAATGAAATCATATGTACTGCATCAATCTGAACCACATTTTGAACTACTGCAAACTATACTGGGAGGTGTTAAATGAAGGCCACTCATTTAAAAAAAGCTACATATAAAAACTATGAATCAACTCTCAAGAAAAAGTATGATTTGCAATGATGCTAGAAAAAGCAAACTTGAAAGAATTCCAGTGCAAAAATGTACAAAAATAAGTAGCTAACCAGACAAAAAGCCCTGAAACTCATTAACAAGGAAACGTTACAAACCTAAGTAGCCAACGCGTCCCCCCCAAAAAAAAACTCCAAAAGGAATACAATTTTAAATAATCAGCCATACTTTTAAATGTACAGTGAATATTTGTATGTGGAAAGAAATACTATATTAAGCAGTTGAAATGTATTTCTGGTAACTCAAGAGAGCAAAATAGTATTTACACACTGAACAGTATAGTGACATTGCCATTATTCATAACCTAACTAAAAATCAGTTACAACACTTCTGCAAAATAAACACCACCTGCTGGCAATGGTAACTTTTACTAAAAATACTTTTTCTCCAGGTGTCTTCGCTTCATGGAAGATGAGTCCAATGAGACTTAAACCTGTAAGCTTTAAAGGATGAGTTTTGCCAATTTCATCACATTTCTAGTCCATTTCCACATCTTTGCTTTTATAAAAACCACCGTCACATTTACTTCAGAATCTTCTGTGAGGTAATGTGTGTGTATATCAGTGAAAAAACAAAACAAAAATCATTCATGGCCTTGCACAGCTTTTATTAAGCTATGAATATCCTGTCTGTGGCTAGTTGACTAGCTACTGCTATGTGCACATTTATCTCCAATTTTTGCTGATTACCCTCCCCGCTTTGTTTTTCTGGGTTTTTATTTGCACATCCCTTTTCTCTTTACAGTACATTAGACTATAGTGCACAACATGATTCCAAGTCAAACGGGGACTTGACTGGGCACTGAACTGGACTGGGCTGTCCTTTACCAATCAGTGCTGATGCCTCTTCTTTATACCTAATGTCCTGCCATAATGGCACTACACAGTAGTTGTGTACCTTTTTCACACTTAAGAAAAATTTCCCAGAGAAAATGCTGAAATAAATATCAGTCTTGAGTCAAATCTTTATTTGGCGCTCCATCAAGATATATTTTTAGTGCTTTTTCTTTACGAGGGGAGTAGGTCACACGATGTCCAGTTTTCTGAAGTCTACTGCTTTCTTTTTTCACGAGTTCATTTCTCTGTTCTTCGGTGAGTTCCACCATTTCTTCGGTTTTATCCCTTATATTTAAAAGAAAAAAAGGATTTAAATTCTACAAGAAGCACACATTTACAACTAAATTTACTCACATTTTAACTAGCAGTATACATCAGAAGCGAAGATGGAAAATTATAAATATGCTTCTGGGTGAATTAAAGATACTGGTCATCATCTTGAAATACTCTTAGGGGTTGTCCCTGGATACCTTTGAGATCACCTGCACTGAGCTGAGTCTTCCTGTCCAGTAAAAGCTATGAGGCTTGTTTAAGATCCCTTCTCCAAGAGTATATATCAGGATCTTGAATACTGATTAAATTTATATTAAATATTATTTCTGTATTATCTTTTCTTAGCTTGAAATCCAATAGTGGGTATACAATCCAGATTCTTTTAGACTGTGCTAGCCTACAGCTATATGTATTTTGAATATATTGAGTAAAATATTATTTTTTTAATACTAAACATTTAAAATGACAGACATGGAAATTTATACAATTTCCTTCTTCACAACAGTTTTGCGTAATTGTTACTGTTTGAATTTTACAGTTTTTTTCTTTCATTTTTCATTTCTATTCTATTTATATACACATATTTACAATATTCTATTTATATACATCATATAGTAGGGTATTCTGTTTCTATAATTTCCCTTTTATTTGCTTATTTTTAATATATTCTAACAACTCCTTTATCTTCTTTGTTGCATTATTCTCTTATCCTTTGTCTTTTTTCTAACCACTCATACCTTTCCCCCCACAAATTATAACATTTCCTCTTTTTCTTGTATTTCTTTTGTAAGTTTGTCCATTTCAGTGCATTCTAAGATTTTTCTAATGAAGTTTTCTTCTGATGGTGTTTTTGTTTTATTAATTAATATTTAATATTTTATTTAATGTTTTATTCTTACAAATCACTCCTAAAGAGTAAAATGTTTATACCGAAGTAACCAATTGAAATGCAAAATTCTGACAATATTATAAAGAGAATCAAACTAATATAGTCAGAGAGTAAACAACATATGATTCCTTCCTGAGTCATTTCTAATTTTTGATTTATTTAAAGCACTTTTCTACAATTACTGTTTCTTCATATTGGAAATTTTTGCAGGGTTTTTCAATATATAGAAGATAATGACATAAAAGGATATACCTATAAAATATTACTGCTCCATCGTCACAAATATAGAGAGGCCATACATTCAGTGTGGAAACCTTTGGATTCCAGTCCAAATCTTGATGTATCTCTAGAATGGAGATCTCACATGGAAATGTCCCTCTACCCTAGAAAGGATAAACAGACTATCTCAGTAAAATATGTATATATACCTATTTATTTGATTTATGTGGCCATCCATCTCACTAAAAGCAACTTTGGGTAGCATATAATAACCATACCTATGTATGTTATGGCCCAACACAATACATATTCAAAATGTAGGTGTGCTATGACCATAACCAATATTGTTTTTTTATGTCTCTATTTTCAAATCAATCCTTTCTCAAACACAATATTTGATCACTTTTTTCAGTTATATGTAGTAAATCATTCCCTAATCTCCCTCAGTCCTCTTAGGAAAAGCCAATTTGTCAACTTTTCCACCTATTCAGGCTTTTGCACTGTAAAATAATGCAGACTTCAACTTCAAAGAGATGTACTGTAAGCGATCAGCCAGGACTTTATTACATTTTCCAATGCTGTATGATATCAAAAATTAAATCAAATGCTCTAGGCAATTGATTGGTGTTTTACTCGCTCATACATTGAAGGGACAAACACTTTCATTTTACTGGGAAGAAAGAAAATTGATGGGAGAGAATGTCTTCTCCTCCTGCCCAATTTCACCAATATTTACTGAGGATTCAGGTATTATAGCTGAAGAGATACCCCTTAGTATTTAATCAGCATTTTCTGAACAAAGCTCAGCTGAGATGAAATCACATTCAGCAGCTTGAAGAAATAAGTAACAACTTACCTTTGCAAATTCAATATTTTCTAAGATGATTCCACTTATTGCGCAAAGCTGTGAAAAATATATATCAAAATGAGTTTATTTCCCAAAAGTAAAGTTTGCCTGCCAAACAAGTCATTCTGTTCTTCTGTTTAGGTAAAGGAAATGTCTCTAAAATGATCCAATAGTTGAACATTTAATTAGTGGTTTTTTATAATTAAATTACAATGTGTGAATACGGAATAAAATATATACTGAAAGCATTTTGGAGCACATTGTTTTCTCATAGACAATAACAATTTGATCTTTCATTTTTTAACTCATTCATGGTAAGTTTAAGCAATAAATTTCAGTTGAATTTCTTCATTTACTTAGGCTACAATTCCCAATGGCACTGTTCATTGGGGCTGCTGTGAGTTGCAATTTAAAACATTGGGAGAATTAAGCCGAAAAAGTGTTTATTTAGTCTTGCTTTCTTAAATTATGTGAATTAGAAGTGATCACTCCTTTATACTCTAGAAACCTAATTTATATCCTTTAGGAACAAATTAAACAGGTATTTTTCATGCCCAAAGGAAACTGCTTCATACACTGTGTTCAAATATAGTTTAATCACTGTTTATGAATAATCTACATTTTACTGGGTTTACAGTACAGGCTAAAAATCAAACTGCATTATGGCAAAGCATAGCGACTGGGCAGACTTTAAATAGCAGAATTCTCAAATACCAGAAACTCTGCCAGAAATGAGTTTTTGTGACACTTGTCACACCACCGCAGTCTATTGGAGCAGGTGCTGCCATTTACACACACAACGTCACAACAAGCCTTGCAGGCCCTCTCCAAGAGGCGGCAGAGGCAGGGCAACAAGTCTCACAAATACTTATTTCTGGCAAAATTTGCAGAAACAAAGAAAGACTTCTGCTGCTTTAGTTTCATGCACCCCAAAGTTTGCAAAAGGCAGGAACGTGAAATGCCAAACTCAGCCCATATTTGCTACACTATGGCATAGAAACATAGAAGATTGACTGCAGAAAAAGATCTCATGGTCCATCTAGTCTGCCCTTATACTATTTCCTGTATTTTATCTTAGGATGGATATATGTTCATCCCAGGCATGTTTAAATTCAATTACTGTGGATTTACCAACCACATCAGAATGGCACAGCATAATGTTTGAATTTGCCAATAAAACCCAAAATATTCTTTTAATAATCACTATGACCGTATTTAGAAGCTTTTAAAGGAAGTAACTATGAATATTATAAGACAGGGATATTTATATAAATGAGGTTAATTTACCTTTTCTTTTAATTCATCAACACTGCTGGTCTCTAAAACTACTTCTTGAAAAGTATCCAGTTTCATTTCTGATGGCCTCCATCTTCTTGACAGAACAGCAAGTTGTGACATAGATATCATTTTTTCTGCTTCTAAAAATCATTTGGAATATAAAGGTATTCAGTAAAATATTTTAGGGAGAGATGTTTAAATGTTTATTTACAGCATTTTCTTGTGAAGAGTGAAGATTGTCTTGCTAACTGTGACTCTATAAACTAAATACTTTGGAAAAAAATAAAATAAATGTTTGCAAAACAAAAAATAAGCTAGGTTAGGACAGTCTTGCCCAAAATATTATGTTTTAAATTTTGTTTCATATTTGAACAGGTAGGAGTGAGGAAAACTCAGAACAAATTTGTATAAGAAAAAAGACAACTGCGTTTTTGTTGTTTTGTATAAATTGAGCATATGTACTGTCGCTGCATTTTCAGGTTACCACATACACAAATTGTTGCTATCTGTAGTAAATAGGAAAAAAACTCAACCCGAAAGTTTGAGATATTAAAGAGTTAAAAGAACAGCCAATCAGATCTGTCACTCTAGGTAGCAGAAAGAGATTGTCCACTAAATAAGGGATCAAGATCCAACCATGAGTGAGAAAGTATGCTTTTAAATAAAGAAGGGTAGCTCCATCTTTATCTAGTTTTCTTTTTCTCTCATGGAAGGGATGAAGCATCTTTTCTTGGGCAACTTCCAAACCAGATTAATATGGTTAGGTTTAGGTTAGGTTAGGTTTATTGGATTTATATGCCGCCCCTCTCCGCAAACTCGGGGCGGCTCACAACAATAATAAAAAACAGTACAGTACACAATACCAAATCCAATGCCCACCCATCCAGATTCCAATTGAAATTAATAATCTCATAAAAAAACAGTATATATAAAAAACAGGCACACAGTCACTCAATCAACAAAACAACATGGGCAAGGGGGAGGTGTTTTAGTTCCCCCATGCCTGACGGCAAAGGTGGGTCTTAAGGAGTTTACGAAAGGCAGGGAGGGTGGGGGCAATCCTAATCTCAGGGGGGAGCTGGTTCCAGAGGGTCGGGGCCCCCACAGAGAAGGCTCTTCCCCTGGGTCCCGCCAGACGACATTGTTTAGTCGACGGGACCCGGAGAAGGCCAACTCTGTGGGACCTAACCGGTCGCTGGGATTCGTGCGGCAGGAGGCGGTCCCGAAGATATTCTGGTCCGGTGCCATGAAGGGCTTTATAGGTCATAACCAACACTTTGAATTGTGACCGGAAACTGATCGGCAGCCAATGCAGACTGCGGAGTGTTGGAGTGATATGGGCATACTTGGAGAAGCCCATAATTGCTCTCGCAGCTGCATTCTGCACGATCTGAAGTTTCCGAACACTTTTCAAAGGTAGCCCCATGTAGAGAGCGTTACAGTAGTCGAGCCTCGAGGTGATGAGGGCATGAGTGACTGTGAGCAATGACTCCCGGTCCAAATAGGGCCGCAACTGGCGCACCAGGCGAACCTGGGCAAACGCCCCCCTCGCCACAGCTGAAAGGTGTTTTTCTAATGTGAGCTGTGGATCGAGGAGGACGCCCAAGTTGCGGACCCTCTCTGAGGGGGTCAATAATTCCCCCCCCAGGGTAATGGACGGACAGATAGAATTGTCCTTGGGAGGCAAGACCCACAGCCACTCCGTCTTGTCTGGGTTGAGTTTGAGTTTGTTGACACCCATCCAGGCCCCAACAGCCTCCAGGCACCGGCACATCACTTCCACTGCTTCGTTGACTGGACATGGGGTGGAGATGTACAACTGGGTATCATCGGCATATTGATGATACCTCACCCCATGCCCTTGGATGATCTCACCCAGCGGTTTCATGTAGATATTAAATAGCAGGGGGGAGAGGACCGACCCCTGAGGCACCCCACAAGGGAGAAACCTCGGGGTCGACCTCTGACCCCCCACTAACACCGACTGCGACCGACCGGAGAGGTAGGAGGAGAACCACTGAAGAACAGTGCCTCCCACTCCCAACCCCCCCAGCCGGCGCAGAAGGATACCATGGTCGATGGTATCGAAAGCCGCTGAGAGGTCAAGGAGCACCAGGACAGAGGACAAGCCCCTGTCCCGGGCCCGCCAGAGATCATCCATCAACGCGACCAAAGCAGTTTCCGTGCTGTAGCCGGGCCTGAATCCAGACTGCTGAGGACCTAGATAATCGGCTTCATCCAAGGACCGCTGGAGTTGAAGTGCCACCACCTTCTCGACAACCTTCCCCATGAAGGGAAGGTTGGAGACTGGACGGTAGTTATTAAGCACGGCTGGGTCCAGGGAAGGCTTCTTGAGGAGGGGGCGCACAACCGCCTCCTTATAAAGTGGCGGAAAGGATCCCCTCCCCAAGGAGGCGTTGACAATCTCCTGGACCCAGCTCCGTGTCACCCCTCGACTGGCCGAAACCAGCCAAGAGGGACACGGATCCAGTAAACAGGTGGCGGAACTCACAGCTCCAATGGCCTTGTCCACTTCATCAGGTGTCACCAAGTCAAACTCCTCCCAGACAGATGGACAAAGACGTTTAGCCCCAGTCACCTCGACTGACTCATTGTCAGTCGACTCTGTTTCACAATTGGAGTCGAGGTCTGCTCGGATCCGGGCGATTTTATCAGCGAAAAACGTGTTAAAATCCTCGGCACTACTCTGCAAGGGCTCCCCAACTCCCCTCTGATTAAGAAGGGAGCGGGTTACCCTAAACAGAGCGGCCAGGCGGGATTCCGCTGATGCAATCAAGGCGGCATGATACGCGCATCTTGCCGCCTTGAGCGCCACTTTGTAAGTCTTAATATGAGCTCTTACAAGTGTTCGATCGGATTCGGACTTACTCTTCCTCCATCGCTTCTCCAGACGTCTCTTCTGGAATCCCAATCTCCAGGAATTTGGGACTGGAGATCCAGCAAAAATGTAACTATTTAGGAGATAATGGACCTAAAAGCAGATTAGAAAATCTTAATAGATGTATTTTGGAAAATAAATGTTTAAAGTCTAGAAGTTTTTTTCAGATTTTGAATAATATTGTATTTTTTCTCCTTCTATATCCCTAACTGGACGTTGGCGATCATGTTGGCAATCCTATTTTTATTCAACAGGCGCATGAAAAAGTGCTGTTGAGTTTTGTCCAAACCAGCCTCTTAGATTTTGAAGCCATTATGTTCTTCTGCTTGGGACCTCATTTGCCTTCAATCTTTCCTTGAGCATTAAGTGAAGTGTGCCTGTTTTTCTGGGTGTCACATCACGTGTCCAAAATATTCTAACTTTCGCTTTTCTATGATTTTGATGATTTCCCTTGGCTTTCCCAGGTGGCTTATCACTTCATTTCTGATTTTGTCAACTCAACGTATACATAACAGCCACCTGTAAACCCACATTTCAAATGCTTCTAGTCTCTTCAAGTGGCTTTCTGACAGAGAACAACTCTCCACTCCGTAGAGTAGGATAGAAAATATGTTAGTATTTGACAAGCCTGATTTTTTCCCCTAGATTCATTTCCCTAGTTTAGGATATTAAGAAATACTTTCCTAAAGCCTCTAAACTTTACATTCTGAGCTACAATAAAATTTTTGAAACACTTTTGCTTCATTAAATCTAACTCTAACATTTATCACCGGGCTTTAGCTGGATTTATTTTTCACTACATGTATATGGAATTGCACTGTCATTTCACCCCCCCAAAAGTTTACTTTTAAGATAACAGAATTAACTTTTATATAATTTAAGAACATTGTAAAGGTCAACTAAAATAATTGACTTAAAAGTTTTGATACCTTCAAGTATTTCTAGGAAAACCTCCCAGTTACTTGAAATATTAATATCTTCTTCATAGACATGATAATCCAGAAACACAGTCCCTGGGTTTTTCCAAGTCTTCTTTCTTAGGCGGAATCTTTAGGGGTGGGGGTGGGGAAACATTAGTTGAAAGTATTAGTGTATGTTTATAAACTAAGTATTAAATCTAGTCACAACCACATTTAATTTAGATATAGTGCTTTCCCAAAATAGGTACAGGACATATTTTTATCAGAACCTAAGTAGTCAGAGCTAAAAGCAGCAAATTAAAATTTTCAGTCAGGATCCTTCAATTTATAAGAAAAAATAAACCACCAAAATAATTTTTTTCTTACAAAATCTATAAAGTATTGGTTGTTCAAAACTAAAAGGGTGATGCAAAGATTACTACTGTGTGCTACATATTAGAAAGTGTAAATAAATGCTGGTTGATTTCACTTATAAAACAAAACCCAGTAATATCAATAAAACAAAACACGAGCATAATGATTTATTTGTAGCAAAAGCCCAAAATAAAATAAAAATATGATTATTTTTTTATACACAAGGTCAACAGTTCTTATCTCAGAACCCTTTTCAATTGTCAAAATAAGATTTTTGAGATTCATTTTAATGATGGTTACCTGTCAACTGTCAAATTCAGCCCACATTGCTCCCTGAGCTGAGGAAGTAATTCCTCTTTTGATTGCCGCACAGTCATTCCCTTAGCAAAAACTGAATCTATAAGAAACTTGCAGGGCTGTGAAAACACATTTTAAATAGATAACTTGTTAGAAAGCTTTCATTTTGTGAGTAACCCGATTTTTTCTTTGCACAAAATACATCAACAAAGATTTTTATGCCTGCCAGCGGCAGTGAATTCTGTGCTGTCCATGTGCGTTTGAAGGAGAAAGGAAGATATATACAAGTGTGTCAGGGCACAAAAAGGAAGCAAGCATGGATTACTTATTTGCTCATTACAGATCATCTAATTAAAGACAGAACAGCACACAATTTAATATAATAAAATATTATTTAAAAGCCATTCAAAACTGAAGGCATAATAGTGTGTATATTTTTCTAGTTATTGCATCTTCAAAGACTTTCTAGAAAAAAACCCCCTATTTTTAATTATTTAATTATTCTCTTAAAGGCTCTGAGACTGGGGAAGGCATTTTCTCTAGTGGTAAACTCTTTCAAAAGAGGGGAGCATCCACCAACAACCTCTGCAATTCCTGGCATCACACTTTAAGAGGTGCTCCCTGTTTATCCAAACTGAGGAATCTGATATACTTTATGTTAGCGCCCTCTAAAAGACCCAGGTGTTGAGCCATATAAGGCTTTATTCCAGGTAATCAGAAAAGTCTTAAATTGTCTTCAAAAACAAAATGTATCAGGTTGAAGTTTTCAGGTGTTCTTCAAGGACAATCCCATGTACAGATGATCTCAGAAATACCAGCATCACATGACATATATATTCAGAGTGTAAGGCCACAATTGGTGCATCAGTCAAAAGGCCCCTTTCTGGCCACAGACTCTGTTTTGATAGCTTTAGATGGTTTAGAATTTAGCATTCAAAGAAGCTTCTGATTTTAATTATGGCTTGTGTAAGGAGGAGTAGAGGTTGCTATATAGATAAAAACTTATGCAAAATATTTCATATGTCAATATTACATATTAAAATTTATTAATAGTGCATCTCAATCTTCCATTAAAGGCTCAGTACTCCTGTGCATCTGATATATATGTCCTTTAACAATGATATATATGTCCATTGTTAAAGGATATATATATCCTTTAACAATGAAAAGAAACTGACTGATTATTATTATTTCACGTAGCTAGAAAATATAAACAGGGAAGACCTTAAACCAGGTAACAAAAAAACCCAACAACAATTTATAGCCAGGGTGCCTTATGATTCAAATAACTGCAACTTTTCTTTAAAATGCATTTTATTCTGACCACTTAGCTAAAAATAATTATTTATTTTGCAAACATTTTATTGCAACAACTATTTTACTGAATTCATGGAGATACGTACAACTCCTCTCCTTTTTTTTTTTTACTTAAAATGCTTTCTAATTTTTGCTTTAATTAATATTTCACTCCTATTCCCATGTACATAATTTTTTAAATATCTCTATAAGGAAGTGGGGAGAACTTGAGTCTTCAACTAGAATATGAGAATATCCTCCTCATGCAAGGCTAACAGAAATCAGATTAAAATGGGATGCTTTTATTACAGTTATGGGATACTTTTATTACAGTTATAAGAAATTTCTTTTGGCAACTCAAATGACAGTTTTCTGTTACTCTAAATATTTGTGTCCCATCAGAACATATGGGAAAAATTGTGATTTGTAGCATATTAGAGTAAATTTTGAGAATTTAACTGTTTCTAAAACTTGCTAGTACAGTACTATGATGCCCATATTGGAGCTGTCCAGCTTGCTAAATCTTATTTCTCAGCTATTGGCTACATCAGATGTAGGAGGTTCACTTTTTAACAATTACGTTTTTCGAGATATTTTAGGAGCTTCATGTCTTACTTACCTCTGGATCATTTACCAAAAGTTGGTAAACCTTGACTCTGTATTCCCCTTTCTTTAGTGCTCTTCCAAACCTGATAGTTATCTTTGAATAAAAAATAAAGAAAAAGTCTCTTATCCTTAACACAGAATGCTGACAGCTAAGCAACTATCAAATGTTTTTGTCTGAGACAATGTAATGCATTTCAAAATTCAATAATCAAATTTGAGAAAACTAGATACCGTTATGGAAAAGCATCTCAGAAATTGTGAGCATAACTATTTCACACTTTTGTTTCCAAAAAAATATTGGATTATTCTTGAATGGAAGCTTTACAGGGAAAAGAATGAGATGCAGACAGGCATTAACTAAATTCATGCAATATTGATTACTTTTAACCACCTATTACTCCTATATAATTTCACAAATCTCCTAACGTTTCTTCAGTGTAAAGACATCCAGCGGAAGGTGGGTATATACCTTGTAATTACAAAATGTCTTGTAATTACAAAATGTTATATACTGAGTATGGGTGAGAAAATTGAGACTATATTTTTGTTTGACTGGAAATGGGGAAAAATGCCACTTCCAGATTCAAATAGTTACACAGTACGACTATGGAATATATTTCAAAAGAGGTAGTTCAAAATACAGTGATTATGAAAGCAGCATCTACTCCTGTCATTGATGTGGGATATGGGATTTTTAAAATTACCCATCTAACATTCTATGACCAACAAAAACAGTTTAAACTCTGCAATAAGTATTTTGTAACTGCAGTGCACTGGGAAGATTTAATAAATATACAAGTGGGTCTCACTTACCAATGATAATTGGGGCTTTTGCTAACAGCAGTTCTGGCAGCTGAATCCTGCATGGTTTCAGTGTCCTATCATCACAATTGCTATTTGCAACCTCTTACTGTCTGGCTTCCCTATTGAATTTGCTTGTCAGAAATTGACAGTGAAGATCACAAATGTGACTGGGACAATGCAACTCTTGTAATTGTGAGCCAGTTACCAACTGTCCAAATCACAATCACATGATCACGGGGATGCTGTAATGGCTGCAACTAAAAGGGCTCATCATAAGTACCCTTGTTTAGCACCATTGTGACTTTGAAAATCACTGAGCAAAAGGATATTAAATGAGGATTGCCTTGTAATTACAAAATGTTATATACTGAGTTGCTGATGAAACATTTTTAAAAAAATAAATACCATCTCATTATATTAAAAACATAAAACATTCTCTTGAAAAATAAACACATTTATATGCTTCCCACTAGAATTCAATAACATATTTTGCTAACCTTGTTATCATCTGAGAAGGATGAAAGAGTCTCATTCAACCGGACACTCTCAAATTCTTGATTGCTGGCATAAATTCGAAAGACCTTAAACTGAGAAGATGGAACTCCAACAAACGGCTCCAAGAGTTGTTTGAAGGCAGAGAGTGTAATTCTTTTATCAACATGAACCAACAACCCTAAACCAAGAAAAAATATTAACCTGAAAAACAAACTCTTTCATTCATATTATTAAAAGATACACATATTCCCTTTTCTACTTTAGATTTCAGTTATAAGACTTCAAGCGATCGGAGACAGTTATCACATTCATTAACACTGTATAGAATATGTGACTTCACAAATAAGGAACATAAGAACATAAGAAGAGCCATGCTGAATCAGGCCAAAGTCCATCGAGTCCAACATTCTGTGTCACACAGTGGCCCACCAATTGTCCATGGGGATCTTGAACAGAAAGAGAAGGCAAGACCCTCCCTTTCCCTTGACCCCCAACAAGTGGTACTCAAGGGAATCCTGCCTGCCTCAACCAACATAGAGGCAGCACTTGGACATCCGTTTCAATAACCATCTATACGCTTGGCATCCATGAATCTGTCTAACCCTGCCTTGAAGCTATCAAGGCTGACAGCTGTCATGACATCGTCTGGAAATTAATTCCATAAACCAACGACCCTCTGGGTGAAGAAATATTTCCCTTGATTTGTCCTCACTTTCTTACCTATGAGCTTTAGGTAGTGCCCCCTTGTCCTAGTATTGTGTGCTAGAGAAAATAATTTTTCTCTATCCATCTTTTCTATCCCATGCATGATATTATACACTTCGATCAAGTCACCCCTTAAACGCCGTCTTTCAAGGCTGAAAGGAAATTGTACAGCAGGTGATTGGGGCAGGTGTGAGATTATAAAGTATATGTATACGGCCCATCTAATGAAAAAATAGTATGCTTAAAAATTATGCATTACAGTTAAACTGCATCATTTAATTTATACTCAATGCTGTTACAAATTTTCAGAAAAATGTCATTTTTAGCAACTGCACATGGTGCGTCACATATGCACAATGGTTTGGTTAAAAATTTACTGGCAATAATCAATCTTCTCCCAAACCAAATATATTGCCAAACTTTGAAGAATTAACTACTCTTGCTTTAAATTTTATTGATTTAGTCACTGCATTTCATTTAGTTCCCCAAAGTGGTAATGTACAGAACCTCTTCTTCTATTTTTCACACCTTCCTCTGCTTATTAAAAAAAAAAGATCGGATGTGTTCTCTGATTGTGGATCAGATGGAAGCACTAGCTTCCTTCTGTTAGTATTCCCCAAAGTTTTTCTAATCAATAGAGAAAATCATAAATCAAAGCCTCAATATCACAGCATTCTCTACTGATGAAGGGAAATGATGCAGTTTCTTTTTTAAAAAATTGAATTTGATTCTACTCTAATCCTTTAAATGCATGTGCATATCTAGTAGTATAGATAGTCTTAGTTATTATTAGTTTAATAATGTTATGACGGTGCTGAAAAAATGACTTTCATCTGTAACTTTCATCCTGTCCTTGAAGTTAGGACCATCATACCATCCTCGTGGTCACATGATCAAAACTTGGGTGTTTGGCGTGCAGCTCACATTTACAATGGTTGCAGTACCCTATAGTCATGTGATCAAGATCTGTGGCCTTCCTAGTCAGCTTCCAGCAAGTAAACCCAATGGGAGAATCAGGATTTGTTTACTGACTGCATGATTCATTTAATAAACATGATTCAAACCACCTTTCATTTTATGCAAAGAAACAGCAAACCTGCATGTATAAACTTATTTTGCAGGAATGTATACAACATATATAGATATAAATAAATAAACCAGCAATCTACATTACTGGAAAAACATCTTGCACGATGCAGTATTTCATACATACATTTCTGTCCCTCTCCTGAACCTTCTTCTGCAATGTAGGGTTCTGCCTTGAAGTACATAAACTGGGCTTCTGCTCTGCTTTTCCCACTTTCATCATATTCACTGTCGGTTCCAGAGTCCTCTTCAGCAGTATCCCATGTTTCTTTTTTCCCTTCATTGGCTTTGGATCGTCTACTGCTTGTTATGCTGTGTGAATCAAGTCCATTCGCCAAAGATATAGCAGCATTATCGACATTGCATAATGTGTCACTGCTGTGGCTGGAACTAAGAATATCACTGTCCACTGAACTTGTGCTCCTGTCATTGTTCAAATCGGAATCTGACCGCTCCTCTGACTGGAAATTATCTGTATCAGAAACCTGTATTTGGTTTTCGAGTTCCTGGTTTTCTGTTGATGCTGATGAATCTGCCTCATTGGAAGGCGATTCGATATTTTCAAAGTCACTGGCCTCTGTGCTCCTGCTGCTGTCGCCATTATCTCCTTCCTGCTGCTGCTGCTGTAAGGAGAAGGTTTTAAGTTTTTCAGTGCTCTCTTCTAGGATAGCTTCTACAGATTTTGTATTAGGTAAAGAGCCTTTCCCTGCTTCATAATTTGCATCTAAATTGCCTGAATCTCCACTCGCCTTTTGAAATATTGTCCTTCTGAACAGTGATCCAGGAGACTGTTCTGGTAATGAAACATACAGTCGAATTGTATTTGCATGGCGGTCTAGGAGTTTCCATAACTGTGAATCTGTAAATGGCAGCTGTCTATCTTGAGAATCTGAACTTTCAATGAATACCTAAAATGTAAAAAAAAAGTAAACCCACAAGGAAAAATCTTAACTTCTTACAGAAACTATCTTTAGCACATAAACTACAGATAAATGTGACTTATCAGGAAACCAAGAAACTCCCATTGAACAAATAAATTATATTAATTCTATTGTCTCTTTGACATGTAGCAAACTTATTACTGGAAATTATTTTGTAAAAGCATTTTATTATATTTTTGCAAACAACCTGAGATTAATATATAATTAATATTAATATATAATATATATTACATAAAATATATAATATATATATAGATCAATATATAATATAATTAATATATAAATATAATATATTTACACTTTGAAAGAAAAACTAAAGAAAAAATATCTTACTTTATTGCTTCTAAAAAAGCCTTCGGCTTTAAGGGTTTTGTTAGCTACATTGAGAAGCCGCAAATCATTATAGCAACGTTCCAAAACAACACGCATTGTTTCAGCAGGTAAATGCACGGCCTACGGTAACAGGAAAAGCAAGATAAAATGAGCGCTTTTAATACTCTAAAGAAAAACTCAGAAGAAAAAAAGAATAAAGTGCAAGTTCTTTACCTTTGAAATGAGATACTTGAATTCTGTAACTGTTTGGTTCAAATAAGCACGGACACTAATTGGAGGAGCCACTGTGTCCTGTTTTAGGTCAACAACATGTACCTTTACCATGACTTCTGCCAAAATAGTAAATATAAACCATGAAGATATCACAAATGGCAAAAAAGGTTAAAAAGAATAATTGCCCCATAAATTCTCAATTTAAAGATAATATACTTATGGTAAAATACATAATGTATGTTTACCAAAAATAATTTTGTTTTGCATTCATAAAATCACAATTTCACAAAGTATCGCTTACCACCAGGTTTGTAACATTGGAAAGACTGATCAGGTCGCCTGGTTTCCAGAAGAAGATCAAACATGTAGGTTGATTTAACACCACCAAGCAAGATTCCCATTGCAGTGTCATCTTCTTCTTCATAGGATCGTTCCAGATAATCATGGAACTCATCGTATTTAACAAGACGACAGCAATTCAAAGGAACTGCCTCTTCTAAATCCATTATCTATAACCCATACAAAAGTGAAAAGCAGTGTTACTGAAATGTTATTCAAGTGTTCAGTCAAAACTGCGGAAAAACATTCTAATTTCAACTTTTCCAGACATGTCATGATTGTTAACAAAAAACAAAACCAAACAAAAATTATAAAAACTACATGCAGTAATCTAAAAATAACACCAACTTTATCATTATTGTCCCTTAATATATGATCTGGTAAGCTTCTTTGGCACGATCGCCACAAATGTAGTAATTTTGTTATATTTGTATCCTCCCTTCCCTCTAGGAATTCAAAAATTCATTCAATACTTTCATTACTATACAACAATGGGTTTGTTATGGATATCAATTAATAAAGAATACCAACAGAAGCTACAGTAAGATAAAATACTGAAAAAATATATATTTAATGATTTCTATAACTGCCCTATATTTGGCTCATGATTCAAATAACCAATATCGTTTTACTATTGTCCAATGCAAACAGAAAGCCAACAATAAGCAGACAACAACAATAATAATTTGGCATCAAACAACCCCACGTGTACACTAGTTTCATGCAGCCTTTGAGATCTTGATAAATTTAGCAATTAACCTATAAACATTGTACCTTATAAGCTATCTCCACAGCTTCCTTCAGAGTCTTATCTTTATGAACTTCCAGTTTATTTTCCATCATGATTTGTTTTACAGGATGCATACAGAATAATTTTATCTGTAAATGTCATTGACAGGGAAAAAAAATCAAATTGATTTTTTAATCTACTTGATAGCATATTGAATTACAATGTTTTGTGCATGAATTTTTTTGTTAAAAAAGAGATATTCAACAATTAAAAGAAAAAAAAATCTGGAAAACACAATCACATTACATGCTTTAACATTTCAAAGATTCTTTCAAACCAACAAATTTTATCTCACAGTTAATGCTATATCAATAAATAAATAGTATTCATGATTCTCTTCAAAGGTATTGACATGAAGAAATGAAACACAGTATTAGATTAGCAATAGTCAGAATACTGTATGTATTAAATTACTTTACATAGGTTTTAAAAGTACCGTATGTATTTTTAAAAATTCTAAACTACAACAAAAACATAAGCCAACTGTAAAGAAAAAATCTTTAAAAATTTTAATCCATATCAAGTGAAATATGATATGAAAGAATACATATTGGCTAATTGTATTATGCCAATACAACATATAATCATAAATCAGACCACTGCTGAAAGTTAAAAATTTAATATTCTGCACCCAGTTCAGAATTAACCTTGTTTAATAAAATTTTCTCTATCTATCAATATGATAAAATAATCTGATCATTTTGCTCTAAGTAAACATTTGAGGTGGAATGTTTGTGGTTTCGGATGTATTCTGGTTGTATGGTCTTTTAATGTTTGGAGTTTTCTAAATTTTGTAATTGTTTTTATCTTGCACGCCACCCTGAGTCCACTGGAGAAGGGCAGCTTATAAATGTAAATAACTAACTAACTAAAATAAAACATACCTTGCAAGTATTGCGTTCTATTTCACGTTGCCTCTTTTCTTGTTCTTCCAGTTCCTTTTCTTTTTCTACTAATCGTTTAATATGCTCTGGATACTCACTGACTTCTAAGAACTCTATCAATGCAATAAGAATGTGAGTTTTTTTTTAAAAAAATACTTGGGTTTGCAGCATTTTGGTTTTTTAAAAAATAATCTTACTTTAAATTACACATAGAACTTTAGCTTGAACCATGGACCACTATTAGTCCACAGCCAGTTGACATTTAAATTGCATGAGTAAAACCATTTCCCCTTTGCTTTCTCCACCATTGGTCTGCAGCAGTGTTTCCCAACCTTGGCAACTTGAAGTCCAGATAATTTCAAGTTGCCAAGGTTGGGAAACACTGGTCTACAGAACCAACAGGCTTGGGTACCCCTGCCTTAAGGAATGCTGTCTAGGAGCATGTTAAATGGACCTGCTACTAAAATAGACCCACTTATTCCTTTACACATACTCTTTATGCATAGTTATATATATTAAACTACTTATCTGTAAAAATATGCACCTCACATATCAAGCAATAAAATATTTAGCTCAATGCATGAGATTTAGTAAACAAAACTCTGCTTTACTCTTTCTTCAAAAACAGCTAATCTGAACTAATATACTTCAGTCATTTTACCAGTCATTTATCCATGTTTACTAAAACTATTTTCTGCTGCACGCTATCAAATTCAAAGGGGGGGGGGTCCTATATATGTCCTCCCATTACTTTTTCTCCTTTCATGAACTGGAGAAAAGAAATAAAATTTAGCTAGAATTTATAGAAATGAGGTGATTCAATCACATCAGAAATATCATTAAAACCGCAATCAACCTGTGAATAATGGAATGTGTACTTACTTGCATTTCTAGTTGTATCCTTTAGTCTATATATAAGCATGTATGCATTTGTCGAGCTGTTGGAGGGATATAAAACAAAAAATATTTATATCTTGCATACATATGCATTTAATAGCCCAAAATAAAATGCATAATTACATCTTAGTAAAAGTAATTATATGCATTCAATCTTTATAATCAAAGGATCAAACAGCACACTATTCAAATCCAGAAGCATTTCTATAAACCTCAAAGAATAAGTCTTAAAGGTACAAGAGTCCTCTGCTTCAAATGAGTTACATCCCATTTGTCAAGGCAGAGAGCCTCACTTTTCACAAAATGATAAAAGCACAGCTGCCATTTCAAAAGTGCTAAATAATCAAAGATAATGCTGGATAATGAAAACAGAAGTGCACTTATAGGGGCTACAGCAGGTTGCTTATAAATGCGGTTGGACTGATCATGGCCACAATATACCTTCTCCTTAAGACTGACTTCCTGAGGCAGAATTGATCACTCAAAGATTGGTATAGCTGGAGCACTTCCAACTGCCATTCTGGCCACAGTTGTCAGAACGATACCTCTTTTCTCAAAGTCTGTCAATATGCTGTAGGTCTTCAAAATGGAGGCTCCCCTATCCCTATGCTATGGACTGAACACTGCTGCTGATATGCTGAGATATTTTCTGTTCCTCAATTTGAACAAATGGCAGGTATTTATGGATTTTATGTTGCTAGTTTTTAAATGACTATATATAGGCTTTTAAAGATTTATATATTTGCAAACTAGCCGGAATCATTTGTGAATGTGAAACATAGACATCTACTAATTATTCACTAAAAGAAATAATTGTATTAATCCATTAAAAGGGCAAAGTTAATCAACTACAGAAGTACAATCTGCTACCTTGCAAAAGCACTGGAGTAGTAGCCGCGGCTTCCAGATGATCCACCATAAGTTTTCTTAATGTCTTCGTGAGTTATCTGATTGAAAAATTAAGGTAATACATATTTAGTATATTTAAATGAATTACATATTTATTATATAACATGCCAGGAAACATAATCAGGCCCTATATGGAAATCATATTTCTCTACGAACTAGTAATTTGAATACATAAGCAGAGAAAAAGAAAACAGGGTATTGTAATGTTGAACAATGGGTAACTTCCCACAAAAAGACAAAACCTTTACATGAATTTGACCTTTAAATAATTTTAAGTGTTTTATTTCAATCAAAATCATGGCATCTGCTTTACAGCTGCCATTTTCTTCCATTTCCTGAGTGATATGAAGTCCTTTGGAAGTATGTGTAATTAAATACAACCAGCAATATATTATGCAGGTAAGGACAAAGTGGAAGCCTTATATAAAATAAGCAAAATTAATATACAGAACAATTATAATACTG
The DNA here is from genome assembly GCF_031021105.1 of Erythrolamprus reginae. Classification (NCBI taxonomy): domain Eukaryota; kingdom Metazoa; phylum Chordata; class Lepidosauria; order Squamata; family Dipsadidae; genus Erythrolamprus; species Erythrolamprus reginae. The sequence continues at coordinate 120,077,957 of NC_091950.1, forward strand.
TATATGACAATCAGCAGAAGTTTCCTCTCTGAAGAATCATATTCTATTCCCCTCTTCCTTTCCGTTAGCAGATAATTAACATATTTTGTTCTCAATTTGCCTGCTTATTTTTCTCTCCCTTCCTAATGATTTCCTTAAATCTTGGGTTTCCTTTAGCCATGCTAAAGCCACAGAGATGAGCCTGGAAAAACCATGCAGTGACTGTTACAAAAACATGTATTTACCCCCACCCTCCACACTGGGCAAATAAAGAAAACATCAGGAAGAAATACAAAATGACTTTAAACTCTCTGGAGTATAACGAACGTCTAGCTAGGCTTTCAAGATTTGTTATTAGAGCCTATCTCAATAAAAACCAAGTTTCAGACATTGTCAATAAATCTCTTTCCAGACCTGACCTACTTTGGACAAGCTGATGCCACTTTTTAAATCTACATGTAGCTTAAATTTAAATCTATATACTGTTTTGTTTCATTATAGACATCCTTACTGGGATCACTATAATAACTTACCTTGCTAACATGTTGATCATTGAAACTGTACCACTGGTCATCACTAAATGATTTTATGCATGCATAATAGTGACCGCCAGCTGCACTCCCCGAATGAACCATAACAGAAAATAATTCATATAGTAATGAATTCTGTACAATAGAGAAAATAGCAAATACAGATTGGTCAGAAATTATCAAGCTTTTTATTTTTTAAAATTCTTACTAAGTATTCTATTTTTTATACTACAGTATTCATATATCATGCCATTTGTTTTGTACTTAAACCTTCACATGTTAATGCTAACATTTAAAAGGATCTCTTGTTCCCTGTCCTATTAATATCAGAGCATATTCACTGCAGTCACATTTTGTGAAAGAACTAGCTCCTCTGACAAGAAACAAAGCAAACAAAACAAATCTGAACATTTGTAAGAATATTTAAGTAGTAACAATTTTTATAAAAATTACATATTAAATTATCCCCCAAAACCAATCTAATTTTAATATTTCCTGCACATTTATTACTTATATTATTACTTCTAATAATATTTGTTTGTTTTGATTTCTTGCTATCTCTTTTGTATTTTAAGAAGCATCTTGCTATAATACTCTCACCAGTAGCAATTGGCATAGAATGTACAGTGATCCCCCGGGTATCGCGATCCCGATCATTGCGAACGGGCTAAATCGCGATTTTTCAACCCGGAAGTCAAAACACCATCTGCGCATGCGTGCCCTTTTTTCTATGGCCACGCATGCGTAGATGGCGCCGGGCAGATCAGCTGCTGGGCGGCTTCCCTGGGTCTTCCCCCTCTTGCTGGCGGGAGGGCGAGAAGCCCCCCCAGCACCCGCTCACCCGCCGTTCGCCCGCCGTTCGCCCGGCCACCCGCCGTTCGCTCGCTGCTCGCCCGGCCACCCGGGTTCGGGGGGGTGCTGGCAAGCCCCCCATGCCGGCGGCGACGTTTTAAAACAGCCGCGCGGCTTCCCAACTGAGTCCCGAAGCCAAACGTCTTCTGCGTTTGGCTTCGGGACTCAGTTGGGAAGCCGCGCGGCTGTTTTAAAACGTCGCCGCCGGCATGGGGGGCTTGCCAGCACCCCCCGGACCCCCAACCCAGGTTTGGGGGGCTGCTAGGAAGCCCCCCAGGCCGGCGGCGACGTTTTAAAACAGCCGCACGGCTTCCCAACTGAGTCCCGAAGCCAAACGTCTTCCGCATTTGGCTTCGGGACTCAGTTGGGAAGCCGCGCGGCTGTTTTAAAACGTCGCCGCCGGCATGGGGGGGTTGCCAGCACCCCTGGACCCCCAACCCGGGTTTGGGGGGCTGCTAGGAAGCCCCCCATTCCGGCGGCGACGTTTTAAAACAGCCGCGCGGCTTCCCAACTGAGTCCCAAAGCCAAACGTCTTCCGCGTTTGGCTTCGGGACTCAGTTGGGAAGCCGCGCGGCTGTTTTAAAACGTCGCCGCCGGCATGGGGGGCTTGCCAGCACCCCCCGGACCCCCAACCCGGGTTTGGGGGGCTGCTAGGAAGCCCCCCATGCCGGCGGCGACGTTTTAAAACAGCCGCGCGGCTTCCCAACTGAGTCCCGAAGCCAAACGTCAAAGGCGAACTTCCGGAAGTTCGCTTCAGGACTCAGATGGGAAGCGGCGCGAGCGAACGGCGTGGGCGCGTGCGCGGGCAGGCAGGCGGCGGACAAGCGGCGGGCGGACAAGACAAGCGGCGGGCGCGGCAGCAGCGAGGAGTTTGCGTGGGCGGCGGGGAAACCCCAATCTTCGGCTCCTCGCTGCTGCGGCGGAAGTAAAAACACCATCTGCGCATGCGCAGATGGTGTTTTTACTTCCGCACCGCTACTTCGCGAAAAACCGATCATTGCGAGGGGTCCTGGAACGGAACCCTCGCAATAATCGGGGGACCACTGTATTTCAGAAAGTTGAATATGGCTATGAAAACCAACATTCTACATTACGCTTTTGTTTCTTGCCTTACTTGTATGTGGCCATGTGTTTGTTTGCTTTTAAAGTTTTAATGTCCTCCACTCAGGTTATTTTGCAATTAATTGAAAAATCAGCTAACACTGTACAGTACTATCAATTTAGTAACAAGTTTTGGTAAGGCAAACAATATTTTGTGTTACTGTGTATAATACACAGTAATAATTCTAACAATGTACGTGTTTCCCGGAAAATAAGTTTCTGTCTTTTTTCCCTGAACCCTGTAATAAGTGTGCACTCAAATAAGTATTGCCATGCACTCAAAAGTCTGATTGGGCTTATTACCAGGTTCTTATTTTGGGGAAAACAGGGTAATAACTTTACCTACAAAACACATATTTATTAATTATTTGGATTTCTATGCCGCCCCTCTTCGAAGACTGAAATAGCATAAAATTATATAAGGTACCTTTTCACTGACAACTTTTGAAATTCTTTCAGCAGCACTATTGTTTTCAAGACATATTCCTTCATCAATGCCGTCGTCATTAGAAAAGTCATTACTCATCTGATCACTGTGACAACTGCCTTCATTCTCTGCTCCACTATCAGTGCAGCTCTCTGTTTGAGGAGACTTCTTAAAACAAGTCATAAGGATTAGTTTATAAACCATAAGTATTTGTACAAAATAATTATCTAATTAAAGAAAAAATTGTCTAATAAAATAATTGTCTTACAAAAAAAATGAGATTGTAAAGCAACAGTGCATATCTGTGTACAACATGAGAATTAAATTCCTTTATAAAAGTATGCTACAGACTTATTTTAGTTAAACAATGAATGGATTAATATGTTCTCTCTTACTACACACATACTTAGAGATGACCATATTTTACAAATACACAGCAAGGAGGCACTTCAGGAAATATAAGGCCTGCATCTTCTCCTTATTGCTCGGTACATTACACTACTGCATGTGTCTGGTTTTATATTTCTACAGTCTAGGTTGTTGATGGCGAACCTTTTTTGGCTCAGGCGCCAAAAGGGTGCACATGGAAATGCCCTCCCCCCTGCACATGCACACAACCATGCTGCCCCCGTGCCTGCACACACACACACACACACTGCCCCCTGTGCATGCGCACAGGCCTCACTGAAGCCTCCAGACTTCTGTAGAGCATTTTTTTACCCTCCCCAGGGTTCAGGCTTTTCTGAAGCCTGGGTAGACCAAAAACAGCCGGAAAAACTGAAAATCAGTTGGCCAGTTTGCATATGTGCGCTGGAGCTAATAAAGGGCAACACCTCGCATGCCCTCAGATATGGCTCCGGGTGCCACCTGTGGCATGTGTGCCATAGGTACCCCATCGTCTAGGTTTTACATTTAGTTTGAAAGGGGAAAGAAAAGACAATATACAACAGCTGATCCTGATTCGGTGAATAAATTTCAAATTAATCTGATATGAAGTACAGTGGTACCTCATCTTACGAACGCCTCTACTAACGGACTTTTCAAGGTATGAGCCTGGTGTTTAAGGGTTTTTTTGCCTCTTCTTCCGAACTATTTTCACCTTACGAACCCGAGCTGCCACCGCTGGGATGCCCCGCCTCCGGACTTCCGTGGCCAGCTGAAGCGCTGGGATTCCCCTGAGCCTCCCCTTGCTGGGAATTCCCACTTCTGGACTTCCGTTGCCAACCGAAGCGCCCATTCTTGCGTTGCTGGGATTTCCCTAAGCCTCCTCTCACTGGGATTCCCTTCACTTTTGCCGGCGCTGCTTTGAATCCCAGTGAGGGGATTATTACTGTATATTGTTTTATTACTGTTGTGAGCTGCCCCAAATCTGCGGAGAGGGGCGGCATACAAATCTAATATCTAATTAATAATAATAATAATAATAATAATAATAATAATAATAATAATAATAAAGTCCGGAGGTGGGGATTCCCAGCAACGCAAGGCGAAAGGGGTGACTTTTGGGATGGGGTTGCACGCATTATTTGATTTTATATTGATTTCTATTGGGAAAATTGCTTCTTCTTACAAACTTTTCTACTTACGAACCTGGTCACAGAACGAATTAAGTTTGTAAGACGAGGTACCACTGTACCATATTTTTGGAGTATGAGACACACCTTTATCCCCCCCCCCCAAAAAAAGAGGGTGAAAACTTGGGTGCATCTTATACACTGAATGTAGCCCCACCCAACCACCCCCACCCTTTGCCCCCCAGAAATTTATCTCCTTGCAGCAAGCAGCAGCAGAGCCTGATCAGCACAAACCACTGATTATCTTCCTTCTGACCCTCAGCTGAAATGATTGAAGTTGCCAGCAAGCCCACCTACTAAAATGAAAGTGAAACTAAAGCTGCAAGCAGGCAAATTGCTGGAGGGAGGGGCAAAGGCATTTTATTTTCTTGTGCTAATCAGACTGTGCTGAAACTTGCTGTTTGTTGTTTGCTGCAAGGAAGTAAGTCAATAACTATAAATACCTATAGAATGTTCAAATTATTAGACTAATTTTTTAAAAGACTGCTTTATCATTGTTCTAGACAACTTAACAAAATGAAGAAGCTTTTTCAAGTAAATGCTTGATCTGAAGTGGCCCAGTGCTATTGTGACTTCTTTTAAATAGCAGAGAATGCTTTCAATTTTCAATTTTAAAGATCTATAAAAGTATAATCTGAAATATAATTGTGTTGTTTTATTATTACAATAAGGCAACTGAGTTAAACCTTGACTTAGTCATGTTTGGAGTACACCTATTTAAACAATTGGGAGGAGTAAGTGTGATTACATTTAAGAAAACTTTCTGGGATTATTATACTGCCATAATGTACATTTCTCCAATTCTTTGCTATTTCTATGGGTCAGGCACACATGCACAGAAATACACAGCAAACTGTATATCATCTGTGCTGTTTGCTGTTTGGCAAATTGTTGGGAAGCAGACGTCTTTTTTCCTTGTTTTCCTCCCCCAAAATTAAGGTGCATTTTATACTCCGGTGCATCTTATATTCCAAAAAATATGATAAGTTTGGAATTTAAAGTCAATTAAGGTATTTCTTAAAACATAATCTAAATAAATACTGATTATTACCTCATCTTCAATATCAATGAATGATCCCATATCTAGCTCTTCAGGAAATGTCATACGATCATTAAGTTTTATCCTATGCATAGTGGTATAATCAAAATCAAATCTTTTTAACTGCAAGGTCAGCAAATAAGGAAAATGCAAGAATCGCAATCCCTGCAAGATACAAAGGGAAACCAATTGTCAATGATTAATTGAATTTCATTTATTTATTTATTCGATTTTTATGCCGCCCTTCTCCTTAGACTCAGGGCGGCTTACAACATGTTAGCAATAGCACTTTTTAACAGGGCCAGTATATTGCCCTCACAATCCGGGTCCTCATATATGTTAATACACCTACCTTATTATTTAGGTTAAAATGTGTTTACCTTTCTTGCATCACATTTCTTCTTGCATCGTTCACAGAAATACTGATTGGCACCATCAAGGATCTCAGGCTGAATAAAAGCATGTAGAGCTTCCTCCTATTCAGAAATTTTTAAAAGACCATCTTTACACAATATGTAATATTTAACAACTAGACATTAAAGATTCTTGAATTTTATAACACAAGCCAGTGAAGAAAAGTATCTAACAAGTGACAAGTGCTTTTATATTTTCCCTTCAGTAAGCAGCCAAATCATGATCCGTAAAACATTATTTATTAAATAATTTATGGTTCCTATGTTTAGATATTGTAATATGAACGATCGAAAGCAAAATCTGTTATCTTGCACATCACATTAAATTGCAGTGACATAGTCATCCATCCATCAGTTCCATATCGTTAGCCATTTGTTTTAAAGCTGGCTTTATTTTAATGGGAATAAGTTTTCTTTATTAAATATAGAGTATATTTTAATTATTAAAATTCTATCTACTCTTAGCTAATATTTCCACATTAAACTGAAAACTTAACATTTAAGTGCTGAATGTATTTCTCTGTACAAATTTAAATAAGTACAACTGGTTTCCCTATAAAATATGACTTGAGAATATATCTTGCTCTTACCAAAGAAACTTGACTCATTTCTTATGCTCAAGGTCTTAGTATTTTTCTATAAAACCCTACCTGGTTTGAAAATTACCTACAGGCAGAGGTCCACCTAGTATGTCAATTACCGTGACGTCCCCTTTAAAACATCCATACTAAGAAGATGCAAGTGATGAGGCAGAGGAAGAAATATTCTATCAACTCCCCATTACAGCATACTATCTATACGAAGAGCAAATATAGAACAAGATAAGGTTATGGTTTCAGTTGATGTCACAGAACATTTTACATTCACAGACATAGTGATAAAAAATACCAGAATGTAAAAAAAAAAGTAAGTGATTAAAAAATCTATGGCAGCACTATATACTGAACCTAAGCAAATACATTAAGACTGAAACCGCCAGGATCATCAACCTCTGCCTCACTACCTAATTTTAATTTTATGGACAAACATAGCCAACAAATCAGAGGAACACCAATGGAATCACCACTCACAGGACTCGTAATAGAAACTGCAGCATCTAAAAATGATAGCATTTTCAACAAAAATATGAATCCAGTTTATAGATTGCATCTTTTCATAATTAAAAAAAAAAGAAGGGACACATGAAACCACCAACAGCATCTTCAAAGAAATAAAACTCAGAAGGGAAGAAGAAAACAATAACTTTTCTTGGATATCCACATTAGCAGAGGAAGTAACAGCAAATCAGAAACAGAAGTCTATCAAAAAAATCATTCACACTAACCAAATGCTCAAGTAACAACCCAACTTTCCACAAGAGGAGCTGTGAGACAAGCACAAATGCACTGCAGCAACCTAGAACACTAGAAAAAGAGTGCCTGTACAACATCTTCCAAGAAAATGGATACCCATGAAACTTTATCACGTAGAGTGTGACCAGTCAAACCACAACACAGCCAATATAAGCTATAAAAAGGATAACATTACCAAACAACAACAACTTACAATCACATGGAATCATAATATGCAAGCCAACTCAAGCCCTCTAAAACATCTTAAGTAAATAAAAAGAGAACTATGTTGCACAGACAGATAGAAGACTAGCAGGGTGCATCCAGGAACACCAATTAACAATCACGCATCATTTATGAAATCTCTTTAATTTCATAACACATGGCCAATTTAAGCATAATTGCAGTTAAGCATCCTAGACAAAGCTAAATTCAAAAACACTAGGGAATTATGAGAAGCCTGGCATTCAGACAAATCAGCTATGAATAAGCACAAAGATAAGCAAGTAAACAAGTTCTGCACACCATTCAAGGGAGGCAAAAGCTAAAAAGGAAACAAAAAGTTCATAACACCTCCTTGCCAGTAATCAAATCCCAGATAAACAGGAATTAACACCAGGATTAATACCAGACAAACAAGCAGTAAACAACAGTCTAATCAAGGAACTACTAAGGAGAAAATAACATCCTCACCCACTATATAAATAGATAGCAAACCTCACTCCCTTCTAGCACTGTTCAGGGAGCACCAAAGATATGCATTTGTGTATTGTGTGTTTTTGTGTGAGAGACAAGGAATGAGAAAGTGATGTCTTATTTCCAAAAGTTTCTCTATAGAAAAGCTTACCTTCTTTACACCAAAGTATTTCTTTTGGTATTAGGCCAACACTGCTTATCCTTATCAGGTTTATAAAATATATGTTTGGAAGGTATTAACTTATGGCTTTTTAAAAGCATTTTTGTATTATTTGTTGCGAGCCGCCCCAAGTCTTTGGAGAGGGGCGGCATACAAATCTAATAAATTATTACTATTACTATTACTATTACTATTATTATTATTATTATTATTATTCTATCATTTTATCAGTAAAATGTCTGAAAATGGATGCTAAAGGATATTGAAATATTTGAAAAATCCTTTAAATACGTAATTTATAATCTTGCAAAGTTTAAATGTAATTGGAAATTTTGAATACTTTGCAAAAAGCACTTAGCAAAATGTCCATCTAGATTTCAATGCAATAACCCATTTTTTTTATAACAAATCTTTTTAATAATGAAAATAAATTTAAATAGCAATCAGTTATATCAAAGATACCAATGAATATGGTGGAGAAAATTTAGTCTAAATTAAAATTCAGATAGTCAAAACTATTAAGAAACTGAATCAGATAAGTGAAAAAGTTGAGAGAAAACCAGATTCACAATCTACTTAAAAACCTTTGGCCCACAAAGGTTTAAACAGACACAACATTAGCCTACCATCACTGTATAAATTTCAAGGCAAATGTTACCATTTTTAAAAAAACAAAATAAAACCCTGTGACTCAGTTTCTCTCATCAACAGTTGTTCCCTGGAGCCTAAATAAATAAAAGGGGGCTTGGTTGGGCAGAAGACTCACCAATTTCAAAATGACTGGTGCACAGCTTATAAGACTAATATCTAAAGCATGTTGTTTGATGGATCCCACTTTGGGAGGAGATCAAGGATAGGGGAAGGTCTTCAAAAAGCCTCCAATTCACCCTTTCTCCCTCCATTTCTGAGAGCTCAGAGAAGCACTATGAACAAACAAAACAAAACATTTACAGCCCTCACTTTTTCACATGGGTAAGTATTCTGTCACTGATGAAACAGAAGACACTTTTAAAAAAAGCCCCTAACTCCAATGGTGGAGCAGAGATGGGATGGTGGTCATGAGGCTGAAGAAAAGGGGCGTTGTTCTTACCTGATACCCCTCTTCTGGTAGGATGGAGCTAACCTCCAAGAATGAGATGACAACATCCCTTCAGCCAATGAGGACTGAGTGTGACAAATTGTAAATCTTCGACCTCCTGCCTCAATTCCCCCTCTTTGAAAAAGGCTAATGGTCAGACTCGGCGTGTAGCTCCCAAAGTCAACAAACTAGAAGATAAAAATGTGATGTCCCGAAGTCCAGACTAGACTAACTTTGGGCAGGATTGAATGTTAGCTACACCCCATGAGAAGAGGCATACCAGGTAGGACCAACATCCCTTCTCCATAGTGGATGGAGCTAACGTCCAAGAATGGGACATACCAAAGCAGTCTGTCCATTGGGAGGGCTAAGTCTAGCTGGCTTCCCCAGTCTGTGGCACCATACATTGAAGAACCCTGTGACCAAATGCTGCCTCTGCCGACGCAGAAACATCTATTTTATAATAGTGGATAAAAGGAGTTGGTGAGGCCCATGTGGCCACCTGGCAAAACCCTGGATGCCAATGTGTTGCGTCCCGACCTCTGAAAGTGCAAGAGAAACCATTGCAGGTCTCTAGAGTGCAAGTGAGCACAAGGGGTGATATGGAATATGAATATCATTTAATCCAGGAGAGAGGATAGCAGCTTCAGGGGGGCCTGTGCTGCCCTAGAACCTGTTGAGAGTTCAGATATACTGTCCCGTCGCTCCTGGAAAAGGTACACCATGCACTCCAGAGAATCAACAATGGCTCCCAAGTGGATAAGCCTAGTGGTGGGTGACAGGTGGCTCTTTTCCAAATTTACTGAGAACCCCTGGTATCTGAGGGTATTGTTACCTAGACATTCACAATGCCTGGTGCCTGGACAATGCCTGAATGAGGCTATAGTCCAGGCAACATTGGACCTGCACAGGAATTTATTTCAAATGACTGGCCAGCAGCACCTGCAGTGCTGAGGACAGGCCAAATGGAAGGGCCCTATACGCGTAATGGGAACCTACATAACAGGAACATAAACATTTTTGCTAGGAAGACCAAATTTGGATGGCCAGGTAGGCTTTGTTGAGGTCAATCAAAGCAAGGAGATCCCCCTTCCGGATGCCGGTTAAAATTGAGTGAAGCATATGCATTTTAAACCTCTTATAAACCTTTTATACCTCTTATAAACCATATAATAATTTAGACGCTTTAAATCAAGAATAGCTCTCTACCCACCGAGGATTTGGGGACTACAAACAAAATGGAATAAAACCCCTGCCCCTGCTGGTCCTCAGGCAGCTGCTGAATGGCTCAAATGTCCAGAAGATGCTGGATGGCAGCATCCATGAGCACCTGTTTGTCAGGGTTGAAAGACATAGGGCAGCAATGAAAAACCTCAAGAAGGGGGGGAGGAGAGGAGCCCAGATGACACGGTCTCTCTAACCCACACATCAGAATTAATGTCCTCCCATCAATTAACAAAGAGAGTGAGGGTGGGAAGTATGCTTAAAATAGCCACCATGGCACTCAAAATGGCCAACACCCAAGTGTAGCCAAATGGTGCTGCGTATCCAAAATGGCCACTGCCAGACAGCCACATTGCTGTCAAAATGGCCACCAAAGGACAAAAGCATCCCTGTGACCAAAATCGAGCTGATCAAATATACTGGAGAGACAGAATGAATCTGGTTGGCTCATGAAGAGAGTTTGTGAAGGAGTGGCAAAAGGAGGAAGCAAAAGAACAGGTGGACAAGTGGAAGGCAGCAAGACTGGCCTTTGGGGCAAGACCGCTATGCCAGAGGCAGCCACGTGAGTACAATCTCCTGTGGCGAAAGTAAGTTGTGCTGTCACCCTCTGGCTAAGCGGAAGAGAGCACAAAAGCTCTTCTGGCCATTGGTCATGCAAGTGCAACAGCTCCAGTGACAACAGGCAATCTGAGACTGCTTGCAATGCTGTTTGGACCAGATTGCAACACCTCAATCTGAGCTGGACAAATTAAATGAAGGAAAACTCCCTGTGAATGCAATGGCCCTTGGCTTGAGGCTCGGCAGATGGAGAGCACCGAAGCCCTCACCATGCTTGACCCAGCAACCATTATGTCAAATCACTGGGGAGAACTCATTGTGTCAAACTCGAGCGATGGAAGGAACCTTCCGAAGAATGGGAGCAAGAAAAATACATGTGCTGTTCAGGCCAAGGACTGAGTCAAAGAGAAGGACTTGAAGCAGAAGATAAAGATATACAATTTGTCAGACTCAGTCTTCATTGGCTGAAGGGATGGTGTCATCCCATTCTTGAAGGTTAGCTCCACCCACTTTGGAGAAAAGTACAATGCTATAATTTTTTGCACTTGCTCTTTAAAACAAAACAAATCTAGGAAATGCATACTTTATCTAAAAACCATTGAATGGAAACCATTAAACGGAAAAAATGTTTTGGAAAATAATTTTTTTATCAAAAGGGGTTGCTACTGAAAATTTAAAAATGCACGTTTTTTACATATATTGTAGAAATTTTGATTGTAACTATGCCTTAAATATATTTGGAAAATGTGCTAATTATAATTCTGAAGTTGTGCATATTATAACATTTCTATTTCCCCCCCTAAAAATATTGAAATAAAAAGAAAACTATATCTCTAATTAAGAAGTAAATGACATGTGAATGACTGAAAAAATAGGCATGTGAAATTTACATAAGTTCTGTGTGATGTGCAAGTCAACAAGGAACCATAGTGTACTATATTTATATATAGACAAAAAAAAAGAAGAGATGCTCCTAAAGATAGAAACATAGAAGACTGACGGCAGAAAAAGACCCCATGGTCCATCTAGTCTGCCCTTTTACTATTTCCTGTATTTTATCTTACAATGGATATATGTTTATCCCAGGCATGTTTAAATTCGGTTACTGTGGATTTACCAACCACGTCTGCTGGAAGTTTGTTCCAAGGATCTACTACTCTTTCAGTAAAATAATACTTTCTCATGTTGCCTTTGATCTTTCCCCCAACTAACTTCAGATTGTGTCCCCTTGTTCTTGTGTTCACTTTCCTGTTAAAAACACTTCCCTCCTGAACCCTATTTAACCCTTTAACATATTTAAATGTTTCGATCATGTCCCCCCTTTTCCTTCTGTCTTCCAGACTATACAGATTGAGTTCATTAAGTCTTTCCTGATACGTTTTATACTTCAGACCTTCCACCATTCTCGTAGCCCGTCTTTGGACCCGTTCAATTTTGTCAATATCTTTTTGTAGGTGAGGTCTCCAGAACTGAACACAGTACTCCAAATGTGGTCTCACCAGCGCTCTATATAAGGGGATCACAATCTCCCTCTTCCTGCTTGTTATACCTCTAGCTATGCAGCCAAGCATCCTACTTGCCTTTCCTACTGCCCGACCACACTGCTCACCCATTTTGAGACTGTCAGAAATCACTACCCCTAAATCCTTCTCTTCTGAAGTTTTTGCTAACACAGAACTGCCAATACAATACTCAGATTTAGGATTCCTTTTCCCCAAGTGCATTATTTTACATTTGGAAACATTAAACTGCAGTTTCCATTGCTTTGACCATTTATCTAGTAACGCTAAATCATTTACCATATTACAGACCCCTCCAGGAATATCAACCCTATTGCACACTTTAGAGTCATCGGCAAATAGGCAAACCTTCCCTACCAAACCTTCCCCTATGTCACTCACAAACATATTAAAAAGAATAGGACCCAGAACAGACCCTTGTGGCACACCGCTTGTAACCTGTCTCTGCTCAGAATACTCGCCATTAACAATAACTCTCTGATGTCTATGCTTCAGCCAGCTTGAAATCCACTGAACTATCCAGGGATTAAGTCCAATCTTCACTAATTTATCTATCAGCTCTTTATGTGGAACCGTATCAAAGGCTTTGCTGAAGTCCAGATAGGCAATATCCACGGCACCACCTTGATCCAACAGCTTTGTGACATAGTCAAAGAACTCAATGAGATTAGTCTGACACGATTTGCCTTCAGTAAAGCCATGCTGATTTGGGTCCAATAAGTTATTGTTTTTTAGATGCTGATTTATCCTCTTTTTGAGTAGAGTCTCCATCATTTTAACTACAACTGATGTCAAGCTAACTGGCCTGTAGTTTCCAGCTTCTTCTCTACTGCCCTTCTTGTGGATAGGCACAACACTGGCCATTCTCCAATCCTCAGGAACATCTCCTGTTAACAGGGATTGGTTAAACAAATCAGTCAGGGGGGTAGCAATGACAGATCTGAGTTCTTTAAGAACTCTGGGATGGATGCCATCTGGACCCATTGCCTTATTTATCTTTAATCTTTCAAGTTCTTCTAAGACATCGGCTTAGAAGATCTTCTAACACTAGATAAAAATCCATGAATGGTAATACATTATTTAATGGCTTTATTGCTTACCAAGGAGAAAATTAAACCAAGTATTTTAATCTCTTTACATATCACCTTAAAAAACATATTTACATATATCTTAATAATCATATTTTTCATTCTGGTATTATTTTTTAATTTCTAGAAGCTTTGTAATTTTATAATTATAAAATGTTTTAAATTGTTTTAGTTTTATGTTCTTAATAATCCATGAAATCAAGTGCAACCAGTCAAATCCAACTTGCTGTATTGCTCTCACCTGCAGATTATATTAATTGAAATTAGTCTCATTGAAAAATCAGTGGAGTTAGTGGCATACATAATGGTAGGGAAGGCTCCCCCCACAAACTTAATGGGAAATAGTATTCAACTAACACTGATAATTGTTTAACTACAAGTGCAAAATGCAACATTGTCTTTATTGTCTTATAATAAAATTACACAAGCTACTCTAATGTAACATGTCAATGCAAAAGGGTATCTTACAAAATGTTGTGATAGACAGACATTTTTTTTAAATTATAGCTTCTGTATTCTCTGAAAAGTCAGTGTGTGTCAGCCCTAGAGCAGACTAAGAAACAGATACCTTGTAGACCTAAACCTCTTGGACAACTATATCTGGGCGTGCTTATCTTCCTCCCTCTTTCATCTCTACTATCTTTGTCTAGACTTAATCTGATCAATTGAATTGTATATTTTTTTGCAGTTATTGCTGCTTCAAAAACTTTCTTTCTCTTTTCCTACCTCCATCTCCACTCCCTTATGCATGTAGATAACATAGCTGGGATGAGAGAAAAGTAAAGTGACTTTGGAGGATTTCTGGACAGGTCTTTCTGAAACATCCCTGTACTGTTAAAGTATAAAGCAAGCATTATGTAGAAAACAACCATCATGTGTTCAACAAACCAAATTTGTTTGAATTTAGAAATTTTGCCTTAACATTGTTATAAATTTATCTGGTTAGGTAAGATTTACTACTTCTATTTGCAATATCATCTTAATTCTACCATTTTTCTATGATATTCAAAATGGCACGTCAAAAGTCTAGTGGGTATCCTTTTAGACTAGATCTTAATATGCTTAACAATGTGTTCTTAGGGCAATTACAAATAGTTCTTGACTTAGGACCGTCTGTTTAAAATTATGACGGTGTTGGAAAAAGTGAGCTATGATTAATTTTTCCACTTACAACCACCACAGCATCATTACAATTGTGTAATCAAAATTCAGGTGCTTGGCAAGTGGGATATATTTAAGACAGTTGCAGTTTCCCAAAGCCACATGATCACCATTTGTAATTGTCACAGAGGACTTCCAATAAGCAAAATCAATGGGGGAAGCCAATCACATAATTCTTTTAAAAATCACAGCAAAAAAAGTTATAAAATTGAGTACAATTGTTTTAACAACTGATTGCTTAGTGAAAGAAATTCAGATGCCAATTGAGCTCATAAGTCAAGGACTATAACATTTAAAAATATTTTCACAAATATATTTCCAAAACTGGAAAGTTGCTTGTAGCGTTTGTTCTAGGTAAATTTTTGGCCAAGTGATTAGATTGTTTAGTACCTGTCGGATTAAATCCGTATACATTGTATCATAGATTAATAATTCCTGTTGCCTATTCTGAAGCTAATTCTTATTTGTGTGTAAAATGCAACCATTTGGGCTGATTATTTTATAACTCAATAACAAGAACTATTAAGAATAAGAGCTATATACCTTGGTTACTTTGGTTTAACCTGAATATTATCAACATGAAGACTTGTGTGGACTTTTACTTTCCTAAATTATACTTTAAAAATTATATTTTTCTATGAAGCTGACTTTTTAGTGGCTTCTACTGATCTAAAAAGAGCACTTCAAATTCCTATTGATCAGAATTAAACCTAATTAGATATTAAATAAAGGGACTGATCTTTTCTAAGATGACATTTAAATGCAAACGACTAATAGATGTATTTCAATTCTAAATTTAGTATTAAATTTACATTTAAGATTAAAGCAAACTAGGGCAAATTAACTTCATAAACATCCGGAAAATCATTTTTTCAAGGTCAATGTTAAAATATTCAAATTAAATATGTAGGTAAGAATATTTAATGCAGCAAAACTACTATTTTAAAATAGAAAATGTCTACTGTATTTCTTCTGAAGCTTAAATATTCAAGGCAAAATAACAATCAGTTGCTGAATGTCTGTCAGATATATTTTTACAAGGGTTCTGGCTCATTAAAGATGGCCTAGACTACATTTTTTAGAATATTATTTGCAATTCTTCATATGTTTAATATAATTTGCAGGCTGTCGTGGGGAAACATGAGGCTTGATCTGTGTGGGTTTTAATTTTCCCCCCATATTCAACTTTGTTGAACCATTTTCAAACAACCTAGAACTGAAAGAAAAGGTATAGTAATATAGGTTCTTCCTTGAGCTGTTTTCATTGGCATTTCATATAGTAGAATGCATTTTCAGATATCACAATTGGAATTTTGTGTAAAATTCCAAAATGATTCAAGTGTGGTTTCCAATGATCTCAAGAGTTCCAAGGATGAGTTTTGTGGTTTATGTCTTTGTTTACATTTCTCTCAGCTACAAAGAGCAATGCAGAGTCTGCAAAGAGCCTTGAGGCCCAATTTGTTTTTAAATTATTTTGTCAGCAGTCTTAAAAACAAGTATCAAAATATTCCATTTTATGAGTACAATTGGGTATCACAGTTAAAAACACCCCTCAAGATCTATTTTGAAGATTCACCAAAAAATAACTAAATATACCTGAATAAAATTAATTATAAAAAAATTCCTTTAAAATACTACTAGAAATTGTAAATATTTGTGGTGACAATTGTAAACGATGACCAGATTGATTTTTGGGAAGGGGCAACAAAGATTAGTAAAATTCATTATATTTTTTAAAATAGAAAATCACTTACCTGTAACTAGAATTCTTTCAAGGTAATATCCTCCATAGATCCTCTATTTTGGAGTGACGTCTATGGCAAGTCCCCTCAGAAACACACTAGCAAGATCAAAAGTGCTTTACATTCCCTTCCACAAGCCCTATTAGCGCATGTGTTGATTCCATTATGATTATTTTGTTCTGAATCAAATTCTTATTTACCCTTTTTAATGGAGGATCAATGGAGGATACTACCTTCAGAGAATTCCATTTAGAAACAGGCGACTTTTCTTTTCTCCAAAAGAAAGTATCCTCCATAGTTCCCAAATTCTGAAAACTATCACTACAATATTTTTCTAAAGAGGATCAGCTTTGCAATATAATAAAGGAAAAATCTAGTATTTCAAATGAATAGTTTATTAACACAGTAAGTAAGACAGCACATAATACTGAGTCTCATATTTGGATATTCGTGAGAAAAATAGATAATACTGTCCAAACTAAACAGGAATAATAAAGGTACTCCACAACTTATAACCACAATTGAGAGCAGAATTTTTGTCACTAAGCAATGCTGTCAAAGTGTAATGTCATTTATTTTATTTATTTTATTATTTAGATTTGTATGCCGCCCCTCTCCGCGAACTCATGTGACAATACTGCTTAGTAACAGAAATCCCATTACTCCTGACTGCCATTGTTAACTGAGAATTGTGGGTCATTAAGTGAGTGCCCACCCCAATCCAAGCTATTCTGGGCTTGGTTCCTCCTACTCCTGAGCTTGCCTCATTTTCAAATCATGCCAGCTGCCTATCTCTCCCATCTCTGTTCCTTTGGCTACCCTACTCCCTGTCTTCTAGGGCAGTAAGTAAAAAAGCCCCAACTGATCTTAGCCATCTTCTTGCTCCCTATTCTGACAAGGTATGGCCAGGCTAGCCCTTTGGAAGGCAACTGTTGTCCACTTGAGGCTATCTTCCCCAGGTCTCATAAGGAAACAGCCATGCACAACCATGTGCAGATAGCAGCTGCCTTACCAAGTGCCAAATCAGACACGCTTGGTTAGCAGAAGCAGCAAGAAGATGGTTAAGGCTGCTTAGGGCAATGGACTATAAGGACTATAAAAAAAATAGAGGGTTCCTATGATTGTAACTGCCAAGCGCCCAAATTTTGATCTCATGCAGAGATGCTGCAGTGGCCATTACTTCAGGAACCTATTTTAAGTTCATTTAGCACCACAAAAACTTCAAATGATCGTAAGTTGAGGACTATCTGAAAGGTATTTGATAGCAGGCAATGTTTCCTTATTTAAAATATATGGGAGAAGAACCCTATGTTATTTATATACAAAACGGCTTCTTTGTCAAGGTGCCAGCCATTAATTTTACTAATAGAAAGACAACACATACACAGCATTTTATCCAACTAGCTCTCAATATCCAAGAGTATTTTCCATTTAAAAACAAGAAACCAATCAGAATATGAAGGCCCTAAATATTCCATTTATAAGAAACATTTTATAGTGATGTTATATACATAAAAATGTACTATCTGAAATTCTGCTAAAGGTTTCTAAACTGTTCATTTAAAACCAGAAAGATTATCACACTGCACTGGCTATCTAACAAAGGGATTAGCTACCAAAGATTATTTCAAGGTGACCTTGGCTTCTGGTGTTATGTCAGTGTCATTTTCTTGGCAACAGTTCAGAAACTATTGCGTTTGTCTTCTTCAAGGATTTTTTTCCCCAACTTCCTGTCCAGCTTACCAATTTGCTATCTCTTGGTGGTCTGTCATGGAATGTGCCTATTTGTCAGGGCATATCCATTAGGGTAGAGTAGTTTAGGTTTAGCCTGGCAGTGTTCTGCCTAAATGGGATGTGCAAATAAAGAACTGAACTTTGGCTGGATTGTTCTACGTCATTTTTGTCTAAGACTAATGATCTCTTTAAAATAGTAAAATAAAAATAAAAAAAATACCTCTAACTCTGTCTAAATGTTGAAGATGAGCAAAGGTGGGCTAGGAGCAGAAGTCTAATTTGCAAGAAGTTGGCATTTGCTTGGATTGAAATTCTTGGGAGGGAAAATATTGAACAACATGAACCTACTACATGGCATCTATATCTGTATCTATCTACTTATATTGTATCTTAACTGAGATTATAAAATATACATTCTTGATTTTATTTTGCTTTTAAATGCAACTGGAAGACCAGACAACCAAAGAAATTCTAAGTTTATTTGTTTAATAGGCTACATCACTTAAATCAGTTTAATCATTTTAAATAATAATTCCTTTTTTAAAAAAGCTGTCTATAAAACTTCATTTTAAAATTTAATGCATATAAACTCTATTGGTTTAAAAAAATCAAATAAATGTAAGTTATACACTGTAAAAAGCGTCAATTTAGGGATTTCATTTTTAAAAATTACAATTCAGAAAGGCAGATAGGGAAGCATGCCAGCTCTCTTGGAATGGCAAACTTCTGAAAATATTGACAGAAAACTGTATAAATCTGGACATGCTTTTGACAGGAATCAGGATTAATGCAAAGAACCATGACATTGAAAAAAAATCCATGAGAGTTGCTTGTATAGTGTCATGATGGGAAAACTGGAGTGATCAGCATATCTATTTTCAATTCGGAGTAATCCTTCCTATCTCACATTACCGCATTTTCAGAGTATAAGACGCACTGGAATATAAGACACACCTCAATTTTGGGGGAGGAAAACAAGGAAAAAAGGCCTCTGCCTCCAGCAATTTGCCAAACAGCACAGATGATATAACTGTTTGCTGTGTATTTCTGTGCAGCACAGATGATATAACTGTTTGCTGTGTATTTCTGTGCATGTGTGCCTGACCATAGAAATAGCAAAGAGTTGGAGAAATGTATACTGTATTATGGCATTTTAATATTAGATATTAATCCCAGAAATTTTTCTTAAATGTAAGCACACTTACTCCTCCCAATTATTTAAATAGATCTACTCCAAACATGACTAAGTCAAGGTTTAACTCAGCTGCATTACCTTAATACTCAAACAGGACACTATTACTTTTCAGATTATATTTTACAGATCTTTAAAACTGATTTGGCTTTCTAGAAGCATTTTCTGCTATTTAAAAGAAGATACAATAGCACTGGGCCTCTTCAGATCAGGCATTTATTTTTAAAAGCTTCTTCATTTTGTTAATAATAAAGCAGTCTTTAAAAAATAAATCTAATAATTTGAACATTCTATAGGCATTTATAGTTATTGACTTATCTCCCTGCAGCAAAAAACAAACAGCCAGTTTCAGCACATAAAATTATGTCTTTGCCTTTTCCTCCAGCAATTTCCCTACATGCAGCTTTAGTTTCACTTTCATTTTAGCATGTGGCCTTGAGAGCAACTTCAATCAATCAGTTGAGTGCCGGGAAGGAGATAATCAGTGGCTTGTGCTAATCAGGCTCTGCTGCTGTTTGCTGCAAGGAGGTAAATTGATGGCAGGCAAAGACCAAAGACGGGTGTGATGGGTGGAGCTACATTCAGCATCCAAGCTTTCACCCTCTTTTGGGGTGTAAAAAGGTGTGTCTTATACTCCAAAAATACGGTAGTCAATGTAATCAGAGTCACCCTTTATAAACAGATAATCAAGGACTATCCCAGTCTAAGCATCCTAAATAAAACAAGACGGCTAATATGAGAGTTTGGAGGGAATAGAAAGTGCCCAATTACTGATTTGGCAATGTGGGCCAAGTCAGAGAGATACAAGTATCACAGAAGTTGGTCTCAAACTGCATGCACAAGTTTACTGGGACTTTAAGGAATATTCCAGAGGCAACTTAAAGTTCTCTTTCCCCAGCCCAACCAAAAGCATATATGGAATTCCAAATAGGAATTCCTTTCCTATTTGGGAATTGGAATTAATTATTAATTCCATTAATTATTGGAATTAATTATTCTGAAACTATTGGTAAATATTACAGCAAATAGGACTTCCTTTCCTATTTGCTGTAATATTTGCCAACAGTTTCAAAATAATTAATTCACCTAAAGCCCAGTTATGTTTCAAAAGTATGTTTTTCTACAAGAAAGGTAAAATGGGTTTTATTGCATTTGTATGTTAAGATTTCACATGTTAATTGGCTACTTTTTCTTTTCTCAAACATGCACTAGTAGGACTTATTGAAGGGTCTTCTAAAGCTTGCTAGCTGGTCTACTGCACAAAGACGGACAACCCAAGATGGAGTTTCCAGGATGATGCTTACCTTTAAAGAAGTGACAGTACTGTGGCATTATTACATAGAAAGACGCAGCAGCATTCAGTTTAACATACACACCACACTAGCAAAGGCCTGATTGGCGCCATAAGGTCGAATAACCAATGGAATATCCAGGTAAGTATCAATTCTCCAGCTCTCATAGCCACATTCCAGGCATCTAACATAGTCCTTCAGCTTGCCTTGGTAGAGCTGATTTATGAGATCAGCCTGCAAAAAATAAAAAAATAAAAATTCAATATTCCAAAAACAAATTTGTTTACCTTTATGAAGCATTATTTCCTGAAGAATTTAAATCTAGGTGGCTTACATATTCTAAACTGTAAAATAATACTTAACAATAGTAATTCAGGATATGTATTTTAAATTCTGCCATTAATCCTTAAGTTTATTAATAGCATTATTTGAACTAAGAGAGGAGCGGCATACAAATCTAATAAATTAAATTAAATTAAAAAAATACAGAATATATTTAAAATTCATTGTTATTTCTCTGGCTATTCATCATCTCAGCCTATTTTCAGTTACTTTTTAACGTGAAAATAGAATTGAACATAAATTCATGGTAGATATTTTTCCAATATCACAACTGAGTTGAATTACCCATTAGTGCTCAATTTGAGTAATGCTATCAATTGTTTCCTCCAGAAACAATATTCGCTTTCACATTAGAGTACTGTATTGAGACTGCTCTTTCTGAAAACTGATGGTATTGGTAACAATTAATATAGAGAGAGATGGAGGTCATCTTTGATTACTTCAGGCATGTATCTACAGAAGTACTATGAGACTCACAGAAGCAAATCTGAAAGCAGCAAGTTGTAGCTTTTGGTAAAAACAAGAAAAAAAGGAATAACTAAGTTCTTTTTATATATTTTATACATATTTTACAAGATAGATGAATTTCAAAAATTGGGGTGGGTGGGGACAGAGATAAGCTCAAACGTATTAGGAAGGCTCCTGAGTAAAATAGATTTTACCAGGAGACTCCAATTTGAAGAAAAGAAGTAAGATACAAATTCTAGAAGGATCACCTAACTCCTGCTTTCCCTTGACTACAATCCACTTAAAGATGCCTCCCAGAATATTATATTGCAAAACAATGATACTTCATATAAAATGCATGCAGATTGAATTCTTAAAATTTTAACAGTTGTAGGTAAACAATGGACATTTTTCCCCATTTCATCCCAGTGTTTAAAACTACCCTTTAAATCTAGGCTAAATATGGTACTGTTTTAATAATACGGTTTTATTCTAATTATTTGTTATCTCATTACAACAATAACCCCAAAAATATTATACCTGCTCTGTTTGTTTCCATTTTTGTTCCAAAGCATCAAACATGACTCTACAGAGTTCCTGCACATCATGCTGCTGCCATGCTATTGTAAAACAAAAGTGATCTCATTTAATTAATACAGGCATACATCCTATGACAGCAATTCATTAGTGAGGTTACAAAAGCACATTACACTAAATTTATGTTACTGCTAGTTTTAGAACTGAAATTTTTCTACCTTTCCCATTTTGCCTAACAACTATTTTCAAACATTATCTTTTTTAATACAGGGATTTATAACTAGTTTAACATATTTGTCATGATATACTGAACTTTAAGTAAACTAAATAAAAGAACCAATAAATTAGGCCATCAGCTCTGCTTAGTGCAAAGGAAAACATTTGAAACCATCTTTAAAGAAACGTCTTCCAACCTGCTTGGAGAAAGTAAAAGTCCACCATCTTGATAGACAGATTGGTCTATTCTTGGACCATTCTTACTATTAAAGTATTTTTTTCTAATATTAAACTGTAAACTGTCTTCCTATACTTTTATTATTCTATTACTGTGAACAGAAAATTTTGGTTAATGGTTTATAATAAGAATAGGTTATTAAACTTTATTCAATTGGTCAATTCTCAACAGCTATGTAAATAACTATAAATGCAGAAGCCAATTTTAAGCTACTGATATCCTTACTTTTTGAATGCTATTAATCAGAGATATTTGAGATATGACAACATGTCACAACTGTGGCTCTTTTTCTTTCTCCTGTACAGGGATGCTAAGGGATTGTTCAATATGTGACCAAGTAGGAGTCATGCAGTCAATTTATTTCTAATATAATTATAATTTAACTAAACATTTGGTTATCATTACCCTCACTACTATCCCATCCAAAGCTTCGTGTAACATCTGTAGTTTCAATTGCTCTCTTTTTGCTGGTCTGCAATAAAACAAACAATCTTTGAAGTTGATAAGGGATGCTTGTCACTGGATCTTCTTCAGTGTCTTCAAATTCCCATCTATTTAAAAAAAACCAAACAAAGATTAGTATCAACAGAAAAAATAAATTATTTTAGAGCACCCTGTTGAAATGAACTGAAATGTTCCTAACATTCATTTGTAATAAAAAGCGATACCTGAAAGGAAAGTTGATATGGCAATATTTTTCAAGATACAACTTGGAAAAAAACTAAATATATATTATCTTTACAGTCTGATGTTAAAACTTTTTAGAAAAGACAACTCCCATGCTTGAATATTAAGGTATATAAATACTATGAAATGTTATCATTCATCAAATCATACCAAACTCTTAGAGATAGTCTTGCAAAAGTTAACAGTATCTACATTCCTGAGCAGGGTCGCCTCTCTCTGGCTTGCCTCAGCCGGGGAGAGGCGGCTGCTGCTCGACCCCTGCCACAGCCGCTCGCCCGAGGCAAGCCCACCACCCAACAACATGATGCTGTTGTGGATGACGGCTCTGCCCCTTCAGGGCCTGTTCGCCGACCTCCTCAGCAATTCGGCGGTGGCGGGGGCCTGGACGTGACATCCCCGATGCTGCTGCTCCTCAAAGGGAAACCACTGGAGCCTACTCAGCAGTTGCTGCCACTGCCGCTGCCTCCACCAGGACCGGCTAACTCAAGGGCATGCCCGTCTTGTCCCTGCCAGCCAGAGGCCTGGAAAGCGACGTTTTGCTGCTGGTGCTATGCCCAGCACACCGCCCATTTCTGGGTTGAGTTGCTGGCCTCTTGCCGAGGGCTGCTGGTTTCAGCAACATTTGGTATATAAGAAGCACCCAATTTTTAAAGCACTTTTTTTAGGTAAAAAGGTGCGTCTTATACACTGAAAAATATGGTAACAAAACTTTCTGGGATTAATATACTGCCATAATGTACATTTCACAAATTCTTTGCTAGTTCACACATGCACAGAAATACCCAGCAAACAGTGTATATCATCTGTGCTGTTTGGCAAAATGCTGGGAGGCAGAGGCCTTTTTTCCTTGTTTTCCTCCCCCAAAACTAAGTTGCATCTTATACTCCAGTGTCTTATACTCCAAAAAATACGGTAGTTAGGGCCGAAAAACAGCTTTGAAAAAAGCTGCATTCAGAGTATAAGATGTACCCAAATTTTCAGCCTCTTTTAGGTAGGAAAAAGGTGCGTCCTACACTCTGAAAAATATGGTATGTCATATTCTGCTTTAAAGAGTATTGATTAAGTTTAAGTATATCTATGAAGCTATTTTCAACAACAATAGTCAAAATTAGAACACAGAATAGATTACAAACAACTATGTAAGTAGCAATAGCACTTAAGAATTATATACCGCTTCATACTGCTTTACCGCCATCTCTAAGCAGTTAACAGAGTCAGCATATTGCCCCCAACAATCTGGGTTCTCATTTTACCCATCTCGGAAGGATGGAAGGCTGAGTCAACCTTGAGCCTGGTGAGATTTGAACTGGTGAACTACAGCCAGCAGTCAGCAGAAGCAATTTGTAGTACTGCACTCTAACCACTGCGCCACCAAGGCTCACCTGGTAAAATAATTTGTTCATTGCAGCAGTCTCTCAGTTGCTTAGCAAGACTTTTACAGCCAAAGAAAAGGCAATAACAAAATTAATGAGATCCATCTACTTACCTATATAATGCATTTCTAAATTCAGGAGTCATATAAAGAGTTTGTAGAAGACTGTTCAAATAACAGGTCATTGCTTGATTTACTAGACCCACATATCCTAAAAAATAGTATAACATTAGTAATAATGCTCATCTTAAAATGATTAAGATTTAAGAGGAATTAGTATGAAATTATTGGGCATATTTATTATTATTATTTCTATTGCAAATTTTAAAAATCAAAATTTTTGCTAATAATATCTACTCAGAACAACAGTTCTTCAAAGGGTTAAAATATTCAGAATTCTGAAACACACAACTTAAACAAACTTTTGAATAAACTATAATGCTGGGTTAACGTAACATTAAACACCTTGCAATTTAGCACTTCAATGTTAATTATTTATCTTTATTTGCCCTGCAAACAACTTAGAAAAATACTAGATACTAGCAAATTTCATTTCCTTCTAGAATGATTGCATTTTTACAGTATTAATTATTAGAATCTAATTATTAGATTCACAAAAGTAAAGGTGAACTGTGTAGGGGAATATGAAAGGGGCATGGGTGCTACCTCATATGCCTCTTCTCGTGGGGTGGTGAAGTTATCATCCAGAATGGGTTGACCTTGTCCAATCAGCTGAGGACTGAGTCTGTTAATTTGAATTTAGGGGCTCTGCCTTGTCTGGAATCTCCAGTTGCAATGAAGCCGAAGATACGACATGGCTGTCATCAGATGTCAACAACAAAATCAATCTGGCCATCATCATAAGTCAAGAATGTCAGAAGCGATGAAAAAAAGTACATATAGAGGGAGCCCAGGGACTTGGTTGGGGCTGGATGATAACTCCACCACACCACGAGAAGAGGCATATAAGGTAAGCACCAACACTCCTTCTCCTTAGTGGGTGGAGTTATGAATGGGACATACCCGAGCAGTTTGATCACGGGAGGGAGAAACCTGGATTCAAACGTGTCTGTCTTCCAACACACACTGCAAAACATGGTGCCCAAAGGAAGCGTCCACTGATGCATAGGAATAAATTTTATAGTGACGGACAAACTGGGATGGAGTCACTCAAGTCTCTGTGCGACACACCTCCTCAAGAGACGCCTGTGTCGCTCATGCTGACCTGTATGATCGCTGGTGAATGCCACCAGGATAAGGAGTGATGAGTTTCCGGAGGCACAAAGACCTTGGCAGGGGAGGAGCTGTGGTCCACTCTCTGGAAAGGTAAAGGAACTACTGAAGATCCATAAAATGTAGTTTCATCCAAGATGTTATGGCAATAGGAGAGATCGTTTTACCCAGGAGAGTGGACAATAGGGAAATCAGGACTCTACACTGGAGCTGGAGCCTGCCTCTCCTGGGATAAGGAGACCCTAAATTCTAGGATATGTATAAAGGCTCCCAAGTGAATCAGGGAAGTGAAGGACACTAGATGGTTCTTATCAAGATTGATTGAAAACCTATGGTGTTGCAGCATTTGAATGGTTATCTAGAGACCATTCAGCACCTGTTGATTTGACTTGAGCCAGAATTAGGAGGTTGTCCACATAACACTGGACACGCATGGGGAGGGCTCTAAGGTGGGCAGCTAGCACATTTGTAAATACTTGATGTACCGAGGACAGGCCAAAGGGGAGGCCCCTGTACTGGTAGTGCAGAAATGGAGATACTGCTCATGGAGAGAATGGATAGCAATTTTCAGGTGGGCTTCAGTAAGGTCCAGGGAGGCTAGGAAATACCCCCAGAGGACCGCCCACAAGAACAGTGGTGCGAAGAAATACCCCCAGAGGATGGCCACAAGTGCATCTTGAACCACCTATGTTTAACATAGTAGTTCAGACACTTCAAATCTAAAATTGCCCTCTTTCCCTCCTGACAAAAATCAGAATTGAATAAAATAACTGTCTGATCTGGTCTTGGGGCACCTGCTTGGTGGCTCAAATGTCTAACAGGTGCTGTATCGCAGAGTCCATAAGATATCTCAGAGAATGATCTCTGAAAATCAGACACTGAATAAAAAACCTTGGGAGAGGCGGGAGAAACTGCAGAGAGCCCGTTGGACACGGCCTTCAGAACCCACCTATCATGGATAATCTCCTCCCACCTGGTGGAAAAGAGGGCCAGGCAACCCCTGATGGGAGGTCACTCATTAGCTTACTTGGAATGTCTAGAGGGGTGGCCTCCTCCATTCCAAAAGGGTCGGACCAAGCCTGTCTGAACTGTACTGACATTGCTCCCTGAAAATGGAGCAATTCTGATCTGGGCATGAAAGGACAATGGAAATAGGGGTTCGACCTAACGTTACCCCATCTCAAGAAGATAGGCAGGATTTTCTTATGATCCTTGGACTCAACCAAGATTGTGTCCAGGACCTCCCTGAAACTCTGCTGGCCCTTAAAAGGGGTAGATACCAAGCAAAACATGTAGTGAATGTCTGCCTGTCACTGTCTCAGCCACTGTATGCATCTGTATACGACGGAGGCACCATTCGTTCTAGATGCAAATTTTGACACTTGAAGGATGGCATCCGCAGAGAATTGAGTGGCAGCAATCAATTTAAGGATGTCCTGAGCTCGCAGATCAGATGCCAGGATACGTTCTTGCAACTGACACAGCCAAATAAGGGAGGAGTGGTTGAAGAATGAAGCAGTGGCAGTGTTCTGCCCCAGTTATGAACATAACAAACACACAGGTTGGACAAATTTAATTCAATCAATAAATCACTACTAATAACTGGCTTAGTAGTGGAGAAACAGACACACAGATCTAAAAGCAAACTTTTCTTACAAAAAACTCAGCTGCTAATTAATCTTCATTAGCAGCTGGCATAAGTTCAGCCAAGTCAGCCAGGTCGATAATGATTGCCAAGTAATCAATAAGTGGAGAGCCTCAGCAGGGCAGCGAGCCGCAGTCCTCAAACTGTTCCTTGCCTCCATGAGGGCAGCTGAGGCTAGCAGCAAAGGCACCTCTCCCTGACTGCAAACGATTGACAGCAAAAAAACCCCAATGTGGTCTGGTCGCGCTGGCGGTAAACAACTGCAACTGCACTGGGCAAGACAACGGACAGTTCAAAGGCTGCAATTTCTCAGTGCTTGAAACCTCCCAGGTAGCTCATTGATAGCAGGAGGGAGAAGAGTGAAAACTCCTCAGACCACTGCATTCCCAATAATGGAGCTGGATCCCCTATCTCTAGATGTCAAAAGCGGCATCAATGGAGGGGGAGAGCAAACCCTGAGTTAAGCCACCCTTCTATGGGTGGCATAGAAGTCAAACAAACAAATAAATAAATAAAATAATCTCCCCCATCATGGCGGAGCCAAGGGCCAGACCCCGAATAGTTCAACTGCAGTGAACAAGCTAAGGCTCTGACCACAAACCACCTGGTTGTCAGGTGTCAAATTTGGTAACCAGGGAAAAGAATCACTCGTGGGTTTATTTATTTATTCGATTTGTATGCCGCCCATCTCCCAAGGGACTTTAGGCGGCTAGGACTCTATGGTTGAAGAAAGCCAATTAAAACATTAGGAAAGTCAAATCCAGACTGCGATGACCACATCTGTCCTGACTGAGAACTGAGTCGTAACGAGATTCCAGGCAAGGCGGAGCACCTAAATTCAGATTAACAGACCCAGTCCTCAGCTGATTGGATGAGATCAATCCATTCTGGATGATAACTCCACTCATTATGGAGAATGGGTTTTTTCTAAGTAAGAATTATTATCTTATTAGTTAAATATTAAAAAATAATTGTGTGCTGTTGTTCTTCTCAGAAATTACCTGCATTTTATTAAATAGAACAAAATGAAAGCTTTACCTATGACCAAGAGTGATGTTTTTTCTTGTTTAAATAATAATAAAATTTCTAGCACTTACAACAAGGATGGGGTTTTTAGAGATGAAAGTCAGTGATTATAAAGCAAATCACAAGGTTGTTAAGCAAATCCAATCAGCAAAAATTGCTGGAAACTGGCAAAGTACAAATCATGGTCACATGACTGTGGATGGTGTACTGCAATCAGTTGTAAATGCAAGCTGGTTGTCAAACATCCCAAATGCAATCATGTGATAGTGGGGTGGTGATGATGCAATGGCAGTTGCAACTACTAGAGCGAATTATTTTTAACTTTTTAAAAGCCTGTCTAATTTTATATGGTCATTAAATCAAAGATTATCTGTAACAATCTGCAGGAGGAAAAAATAAACCACATCTCTTGTGGTTCTGTCACTTCTCCTTACACACCTGCAATATTCTTGAGAGCAATCATAATACCAGTAGTTCTGCAACCCTTATCCCTCATTCAAAATCTTACATGAATAGTGGGATGTACAACTTGTTCTCCTACACTTAAATTATTTCTAAGACAGTTTTATAAGTTATTTTAAGATAATATAATATTTCTATATCCAGTGGAAAGAACAAAAGACATCTCCATACCTGTTTCCGATTTGCTCAGAATGGATGAATAAGAGTAATTCTGACTGACGTAATCACTGGAACAACCAACTGAACCTTCTCTTGGTAAAGGACCTATAAATCTATCAGGATTATGGTCATTTGATCCACCAGATTCCTCCTAAAACAGTGGGCACATCTATTAATGTTTCAAGTTTATAAAAATAGTGTATTAAAGAAAGTCCATGTTCTCACAAGACATTTCATAATAGGAATCCCATCTTTGACATTACAGGGAGTTTCAAACAAAGAACAGAAACAGATGGGGAACTGAATATAGAGTGAATCTAAGCAATGATTGAAAGTAGTGCCTATACTGCTTTTCCTATCTATAGAACTCCTAACACATGAGATCAAACATTTCAGTATTTTTTTTTAAATAGAGTCATTAAACTTAAGATTCCAAGAGCCAAAATAGCTATCATGAGAGTGCCAACAGAACTGCACCTTCTTGGTCTAGCTCTTTAGGTTCTGCCTAAAATGCAGTACACAGCTAAAGAGTGCAGAAACATTGCAAATATTGAACATCCCAACTCTGGAAACTTCTGTTTCAAGATCAGAACAAGAAGCTTCTATTTAATCAGTTCAATCTGAAGTCATTAGTATGCTGTTCCATCTGTATTAGAAATGTCTGCTCTTCAGTGTATGTTTGAGAATCAGACTGGTTTTGTTTCTTAGAAAGGATTTACTTAGTGGCAATGAAAATCAAAGATAAGCATTAGAACACTCAGAACAAAAAGAAAAAAAATCTTAACATGTGATAAGACAAAGAAGCAGCAAATTAATATGGCATTACCAATACCACTTGAGGTTGTTCTCCATCTTTATCTGTCAAATGCAGAAAATTCTTTTTCCCAGACTCAAAACCAGCATCAACAACAGATTTATCGCTCAAATGATCCAGTGGTGTCTACAGCAAAAAAAATAATTTTTAAAATTATAAAATAGTTTATTAGAATTGTGCACATTCCTTTAACTCTATAAAAGTAATATAAATGCACTGAAATATCACTGTCAATTAACAAATTTTCTTTATGTTCACCATAAATTAGACAACAAAATATTATTCTTAAAAAGAAAATCCATATTTCTCAAGATTATCAAAATTAAATAACTTAGACATTTATTATAATATATGCTTGTCTGCAATTTAATTTACAATGGTTATTTAATAAATCTAACATACTGGAATTTAAATACTAAAAATAAACTTCACAGGTATTAAAAGTGCAATATATCTAAGACCTTTAATGAGAAGCTAAAATAATGAAATTAGAGGTCAGAGCATTTAACTCATCACTTTCTAATTACGGTATTTTATGCTTTAAATATTGATTTGATCTTATTAAAAACAGAAAGATAAAAATACATTAATAAAAAATATTCCACTCCATTCTCATCATTTCATAACAGATGTTCAGGCTTTATACCATAGACCAGAGATCTCCAAACTAGGCAACTTTAAGACTTGTAGACTTTAACTCCCAGAATTCTCCAGCCAACATAGTTTGGGGACCCCTGCCATAGACCAATGATGGCAAACTTTTTTCCTTAGGTGCCGAAAGAGCATGCATGCACTATTGCATGTGCGCGAGTGCACACACCCATAATTCAATGCCTGGGGAGGGTGAAAACAGCTTCCCCTGCGCCCCCCCCCCCCCGCGAGGTCTTCTGGAAGCCGGAAATGGCCTGTTTCCCAACTTCTGGTTGCCCAGTAGGCTCATGTTTCACCCTCCTCAGGCTTCAAAGGCTTCCCTGGAGCCGGGGGGAGAATAAAAACGCCCTCACCCATCCCACTCGGAGGCTCTCTAGAAGCAAAAAATACCCTCCCAGAGCCTCTGTGCGAGCCAAAAATCAGCTGGCCGGCACACACATGCACAGCTGAGCTAGGGCAATGTCTCGTGTGCCAACTGATATGGCTCTGTGTGCCACCTGTGGCACCCGTGCCATAGGTTCGCCATCACTGCAAGACAAACAAACTCATGGTATGCAATAGATGAATTTAAGCAGATAATTGGCAGAAACATTTTAAAAGATAGATGTTTTCAGTAGAGTTTGCCATCTATTTTTTAATGTCTTGATTTTTTAAAAAAATATGCTAATGTGAGAAATACCATGAAAATGAACAAAAATATTGTACAATGCCTAAAATAAGTAGATATTTGTTTTTACCGTATTAGCAACGTTGACTCCATTTCCCCAAATTAAATCAAATGTTCCATTAACATAGCCCACTTTGGAGGCTATATCTTCAAACAGTTTTTTTACTGATGTGGAAGCTGGCACATTCAATGTGATGCGCTCATTCACTGTCTTAGTATTGGTAGTATCTTGTATTATACAAAGCACTCTAAGTTCATCAGCAGCATTTTCAATCTGAAATGAAAGGAACAAATGGATTACAAAAGTATAATCTGTTTTAGAAAGTCATTTTTCTTAACTATGCAATTTCAGTTTTTAACACACATGGATCACTGTAATTTAAGAAATCTAAACAAATATGAACATTTTTCAAAAATAGAAAAGCATCAACAGGTTCCCTTGAATACATCTATTTGGTCCTAGCTGTCTTTGTTAAGTATACAGTATAATCCAGGCTCTACAGTTTCAACCAGAATATCAGTTAATCTATTTTATAATATCAATTCCTATAAAACCTAAATTATTTGATGTTGATTGTATTGAAGTTCATGACTATGATATATTCAAATGTAGCACAGACATTCTATATTAAAACACCATGCTGGATTAAGCTTCTAATTCAAAGAAAGATATTGCATAAATTCCAAAACCATAATAGTTGTGATTTTGTGATTCCTATGCATATGTTCCAAAAAACTGGTTTGATGCTTTGTAAACCAATTATTTACATTAATTGCTTTAACAGTGTAATGAACGTTTTTTAGATTTTTTTGTTACATTTAGATTAGCAACTGCATTTATATCTTATAATAGTTTAAAAAAATACAACCATTCCAACTCATTTTTTTAATGTACCCCCATTCTGAAAATTTGTAGAAGATGTTTTATAGATGGCGCCGGCAAGGTTGGCAATGATGTTTAAAGATAAGTCAGCCAAATGTTGGAAATGCCACCAGATAGTTGGGTCTTATTATTTTACATGGACATGTATATGGATATGTAAAAGCAAAAATAAATAAATAAAAAAATGGACAAAAATACAAACATGGCTGGAAAAAATGATAAAGCATTATTATTATTATTATTATTAATTAGATTTGTAAGCCGCCCCTATCCGTAGACTCGGGGCGGCTTACAGCAATGATAAAAACAATATATAATGACAAATCTATTAGTTAGACTCTAAAATAACAATAATACATTTAAAAAGTCTAAAAAACAAGAAACCCCAATATATAAAAAACATACATGCAGTCATATCATACATAGAAAAACTACATAGGCAGGGGGAGATGTTTCAGTTCCCCCACTCTTGACGACAGACGTGGGTTTTAAGGAGTTTACGAAAGGCAAGGAGGGTGGGGGCAGTTCTAATCTCTGGAGGGAGCTGATTCCAGAGGGTCGGAGCCACCACAGAGAAGGCTCTTCCTCTGGGTCCCGCCAAACGACATTGTTTAGTTGATGGGATCTGGAGGAGACCAACTCTGTGGGACCTAACCGGTCGCTGGGATTTGTGCGGCAGAAGGCGGTCTTGTCCGGTGTCATGAAGGGCTTTATAGGTGATGACCAACACTTTGAATTGTGACCGGAAACTGATCGGCAACCAATGCAGACTGCGGAGTGTTGGAGTAACATGGGCATATTTAGGAAAGCCCATGATTGCCCTCGCAGCTGCATTCTGCATGATCTGAAGTTTTCGAACACTCTTCAAAGGTAGCCCCATGTAGAGAGCGTTACAGTAGTCGAGCCTCGAGGTGATGAGGGCATGAGTGACTCCCGGTCCAAATAGGGCCGCAACTGGTGCACCAGGCGAACCTGGGCAAACGCCCCCCTCGCCACAGCTGAAAGATGTTTCTCTAATGTGAGCTGTGGATCGAGGAGGATGCCCAAGTTGCGGACCCTCTCTGAGGGGGTCAATAATTCCCCCCCCCCGGGGTGATGGACAGACAGATAGAATTGTACTTGGGAGGCAAAACCCACAGCCACTCCGTCTTATCAGGGTTGAGTTTGAGTCTGTTGACACCCATTCAGGCCCCAACAGCCTCCAGACACCGGCACATCACTTCCACTGCTTCGTTGACTAGACATGGGGTGGAGATGTAAAGCTGGGTATCATCGGCGTACTGATTTAAAACCAGAAATATTTCTGTTGGGGATTTTACCTGAAACCTACAGTAAATGGAATGCATATCATGTATTGACTGCAGCTAGAATTGTATTCACATAAAATTGGAAAAGTGAAGAGATCCGTACTGATCAGAATGTGATTAATAAATATTAGAATGTGCAGAAATGAATAGATTGACGCTTGCAATTAAGAAGTAAGAACAAGCTAAATATTATATGACATGGGAATTATTTTATTGATGGTTGGAGAATAAAAACAGAAGTTAGAAATAAGAGAAGGAGATATAAATAAGAGAGATGTAAATAATATGATGATTATTATGATTATTATGTTTAATATTACTATTATATTCCAATTAAAAGATAGATTAAGAGTGAGAAGTGAATAGGTTTAGCATGTTAAATATTAGCACTGTAAGATTAGAGAATTTATTTATTTATAAAAACAATAAAAACAATCTAAAATCTATTCATATTCTTTAGTAGCCGGATCAAGGTGTATCAAATTGATCAGTGGCCCCAGGCCTGCCAGCAAATCCAGGTCTTCATAGCCTTCCGGAAGGCCAGCAGAGAGGAAGAAGTATGAACCTCAGCGGGCAGCTGGTTCCAGAAAGCTAGCACTGCCACAGAAAAGGCCCTCCCCCACGGCCCCACCAACCAATATTGTCTAGCTGATGGGAACCGGAGAAGGCCAACCCCGTGGGCCCCTAGCGGTCACTGGGAGATGTGTAGCAGGGTAAGGAAAGCAAATTCTCAATATGGTATTAGAGCGGTACCTTTGCTAAATTAATATCAATGCAATGAATAGTTATAAATATTATTACTTCACAAAGATATGTGTACCCAGTAGACACACTGTTTAATGGAAGATGGAATTATTACATTAATTTAAAA
Organism: Erythrolamprus reginae; assembly: GCF_031021105.1. Classification (NCBI taxonomy): domain Eukaryota; kingdom Metazoa; phylum Chordata; class Lepidosauria; order Squamata; family Dipsadidae; genus Erythrolamprus; species Erythrolamprus reginae. The sequence continues at coordinate 120,112,205 of NC_091950.1, forward strand.
AAATATGTTAAAATGTTTTTAAGATGTCTTCAAAGGCAGTTCATGTAGAAGAAATTGCAAAAATGTAATCAACAGATAACAAGAGCCTAAAAGAACATATTTAATTCATCTCATTCCAAGGTTAGTGTAGCTCTTGGCCACAACTTCCACCTGCCATTGTAGCAGGAGCTACAAGACGAGACAAAGGGAAGGAGAAACCTTTGGCTGCAATGGAAACTGATTTCCCTCCTCCTGCAGAAGCTGATTTGCAATATGGGTGAGCTGTGCTGGGATGAGAAAGCATCTCAACCAACTGCCATTCCATCTCACTGGAATGAGGTTTTTCCACATCTGGTCCTTGAAGCCTCGTCTAAACCACCCAGTCAACATTTTTACCCAGGGAGATATAGGAGATAATCTACATTTTGATACCTTGCATATGCTAATGGATGACCTCCATACAAAGTTTCATACAAAGGTCAATATAGACGAGGGGGTGGATAACAGCAATAACAGCATCTCATTACAAGTAGTCTTTGTTTATGACTGTTTAGTTATGAAAGTGATAAAAAAGTAATTTTACAACCATTCGTCACATTTACAACCACTATAAAGCAAAGTTGAAATGAAATCATAAGTATAGTCGCAATTTCACTTAGAAACCACTTTGCTTAATGAAAGTGTTCTTACTCCCAATTATGATTTAGAGAAATCCAATGTCCAACTGAAAGAGCAGAAATATTTGTGTACTGAAATATAAGTGTGAGCACTGTAACTTTTGGGAAAAGTTGAAATAAAGCACACATGGTACTTTCATTAACTATTTTTTTATACTTCATATTTGTCAGTTAATTGAAATACAATTTAATATAGAAAATAAAGATGTTTTGACTAGAATTCCAAAAATAATATTAGAGCAGTACTTTTTGCAAAGTTAACTGAAAAACGTGGACAATTTTAAAATTACGTTAGTATAGGTTTTGAAACCGTAAGGTTCAAAGCTGAAGTCATGCAAATTATGATTTATTAGAATTTTCAAAACCATGCTTTTTATTTTTGTAGATATTAAAATGAAGGCTCAGAATTTCATATATGATACCAATCTTCTTCTACTCTTAGAAACATTAAAAATTAGTACTCTAATGCATTTGCAAACCATTTTATTTTCTCGTGCATAGTGCTAATTTCATGCTATCAAAACTGAACTGTTTTAAACATTCACTTCAACTAACTACCTGTGAAAATTTCTTCTTCATTTCATCAAATATATTCTGTCTGCATCTCCAAAGCATTTCCTAAGATATATAAACATAAAATAGTTTGATTATGCTATCACATATTTACTTAAAAATTCAGCTTTTAAAGAAGCTAACTTTTAGCCAATGTAAAATTCATTTTCTCACACAAATTAATATTTAATATGTATTAAAAAAGAAGAATGGTTAAATTCTACAAAAATATATGGGAGTATAATATGGGTCTAAAATGCTAAGGGCATACAAAATTTATTAAAAATTACTAAAACATATTTGCCTAACTGAAGACACTGGTATCCCACATGAAGTACTAAAATTCCTAAAATACTTATGTACAAAGTTGGTCAGGAAAATCCCAAAATGTACTATCAACCCTAGTACAGTATTCTATACATTTGAAAGAATTTGGATAGCTTTCTGAACAATACAAGCAGCAATTCATTTGTCACCACCATCATAACTGAATGGTCACCAAACAAGTCAACTGCTCCAGCAGACCTTCTGGAATAACCTTAATGTTCCTCTGGAACCCAACCAGTTCCACTAGCTGTCTGGACTGGACTAATATAATAATCTAGCCTTCCTGTAGGGAGGGGTGTGCAACACTAGAGAATTGCAAATTCAGAACTGTGATCTGATTATGACAGAGGAGAAATCAATCTCCCCCAAATCCTCAACACCCTACCACTATTCAGACATAAATAAAAGGTCACATGTATGGCCACTATTATACATTGGCCATGGATAATTTGATAAAGGCCCATGGCTGTCACAATGGGCATGAACTTCCAAGTCCACACCTACGGATGGCAAGATGAAGCCCCTCAAGACCATAAATCTGAGGAACTCCACCACTAATTTGGAGTCAAGGAGATCAGAAAGGAAGATTACTACACAGAAAGGCAAACTGGGAGAACAGCAATAATCACAACTAAACCCCAGAGCCCAATTTAATAAATAGAATCTCACATCCAGTAATCTATTGGATAGTGCCCCTGGATATCTCTCAAGTATTTTGGATGAGCACTGCCACTGCACTGAGGTCACAGCTGATGCTATAGCCCAAACCCAACAAGGCATATCTCAGAAAAGGAAAACTCTCATTTTGGTCCTATCCTGATTTCAATGATACACGCCAGGTCAGTGCCCTTGAAGCAAAAATTGCACCATTGAGCCCATGGTTTGATGACTGTGTTAATGCCAAAAAAGCTCTTACAGGTTTATTTATCCAATATTATGTTGCAGTGACCTCCTCTAAAAGAAAAGATACAAACAACTTCTGACATACAACAAAAAAAGAAGCCATAAAAAATAACTGGATCCAACTTATTCAAGCAGTCGAATTCAATGGCCCATCCTCATTTGAGCATATCACATCAAGCTTCCAAAAAATAGTCATTCCATGGTGGACTGTCACATCACCCCTACAGGATCCGGAAGGCAAGTCTACATGGCATCTCTGTTATAAGTAGACATCCTAGCCAAACTAAGAATATTTGCCAATATGGGCACCAGTGATAATGATAGAGATCAAGAATCTTGTTGCTTAATGAAGATTACAAAAGTCCCTAGAGATCTAATCAGTTCAGTCCATTAAAAACAATTTTGGGTTCTATGCCCCACCCTGGCTTCATTTTATACCTATATCAACACCTATGGCTGAATCCCCAAGGATTGGGGACTTTTAATCTCTCTCTCTCTCTCTCTCACACACACACACATATAAAATACATACACACACACACACACACACACAGAGTGATCCTGTTAATTCCCTTCATTTTTGCTGGCGCTGCTTTGAATCCCAGCAAGGGGAGCCTCAGGGAAATCCCCGCGCTTCGGCTGACAACGGAAGTCTGGAGATGGGGTTTTCCAGCGAGGGGAACCTCAGGGAAATCCCTGCGCTTCAGTTGACAACTGAAGACCGGAGGCAGGGCATCCCGGCGGCGGCAGCTCGGGTTCGTAAAGTGAAAATAGTTCAAAAGAAGAGGCAAAAATTCTTAAGTACCGGGTTCGTATTACGAAAAGTTCGTATGAAGAGGGATTCGTAAGACGAGGTATCACTGTATTTCTTAAGCAATCATTAAAGTGAGAAAATAAAGTATCATACGCCATGTTATTATGATTACACATATATGGAATAGTGTATTTTTCTATTTTCCAATATATAAAAATACTTCTAACACTAGGTCCATAACCACACATATTTGAAAAATAAACTCTGAATTTAAAAATGTTTTTATAATTTGGCAGAAAATTTATAGTTCATAAATTCAAATGTTATTTCTCAATAAACAAACATGAGATTAATTTCAAAGCAACATTACCTCAAATCAAGAAAACCAGAAAGATAAAAGTATTTAACACTATTTCTTTATGTTATTAATAGACATAAGTAACTGATTTCTTCAAAATATATGATTTGGGAAAATTATTTCCTGTTTTCCCCAGAATCCTTTTCACAAAAAGGGAAAGCATTTTAAATCCTCATAGCTCATGCTGTTTAAATTGATAGTCTAAATGCTATCTTTTATAACTAGAAGCACAATGATCATAGCCAGACTCTGCCATTAATCATTCCAGCCTAGTCTAGTTATCTATAATTACTGCCAAATGCTCCCTTTGCTTCTTGGATACCAAGTAATGTTGAACTATTATTCTTTTCTCTCATTTAGTAAATATCTGTGATCTATGTATGTCTAGATAATCATTACATATTATTATGATTTTGAACTTTATAGGCAGAGTTGTCCATTACTTTTAAAAATAAAAATAAAAAACGTCCATGCTATCATTTAGTACATTACTCAAGTTGGACACGTTCCAGATGGGTGGACTTCAATTCTCTGAAGTCCCCGGTTAGCATGGTCACTGCTGAAAATTCTATAAACTTAAGTGCATATACCTGGAATGAATACCTGGAAGTTGAAGACATAGATATAATACCAATGTATTGAATTAAGGTTTAAGATAGAAAAATGCTAAAAACTGCTGATTAAGTTTAAAAATAATACTACAACATCAAGATAAACAGGATGTAACAATATGGTGGATAAGGTGGAATAACAGGAAAATACTGTTTACAGAAACAGCTACCTTATGTGCTTTTTTGAAGTTATGTATTTACATTAATGCCATAAAACAGATGTATTATACTGAATATGGTAGTAAGTTTAGAATCAGGATTCCAGTAGAGCAATGAATTGTGATTATATGCTGTGTCACCATCCAAATATTAAAGTCCAGTCCCCAGTTCTCTCTGGTATCAAAATAGTCAAACATGACACTATTTTTATAGTAAAATTAATTTTATATTAATCTGCCACACATCTATAAGTTGCTTAAGTATCAAAACCTAACTTAAGATTTCTGCATATTTGATTTGATATGCTACTGTGCAAGGGTATCGACAGTAGTTCTATATATCTTCTTTTAAAGTGGTAACATATTTAGTCTGATGTACCAGTGATATCTACAGATAAGTAAAACTTTAAACTGTACAATTTTCTTTATTAACATATCTACCAATCTGAAATTTGCTTAGGAGAACCAGAACTTACAGGTATAAATAAAAAAGATTTATTTATCCATTTTCTGTTCCACACATCTCACCTAGGTGACTCTGGGCAGTTTACAAATAAAAAAAGTATTAAATCAGGATAAATCAGCTTTCCTGAGAATTATGTTTGTCTATACAGTACTGTTTTTTCCCCCCTATGATAAAGTTGGAGATGGAAAGTAAGCTGAGAGTCAGTTTGATGTAGTGGTTAAGGTGCTGACCTAGGAACTAGGGGATTATGAGCTTTAGGCTCCCTTTCCTATAAAAGTCTTTGAATCAATCATTCCCTTACAGTCCAACACACTTCACAGGGTTATGTGTATAAACTAGGAGGCAAGGAATTTAGGTAGGTTTGTCACTTTGGGATGATCTAATATACTATATATAAAAAGGATAAAAATCTAATAATTATTATTTACTAAATCATGTCCAACTCTTTGCAATTCCATGGATCATAGCATGCCAGGCTCCCTTGTCCTACACTGTGTTCCAGAGTTTACCCAAATTCATGTTGTCTCGATAATACTATCTAACCATCTCATAACTTATTTATTTATTTATTGGACTTGTATGCTGCCCCTCTCCGTGGACTTGGGGCAGCTCACAACATATCAATAGAAAACACAATATATAAATACATCTGAATCCAATTAACATAAATAATTAGTTTAAAATATTCTAAAAAGTTAAACATTTAAAAATCATTCATTCAGGTACACACTGCAACCATCCTACAGATTCAATGGCCAGAGGCTGGGGTCTAGTGACCCCAAGCCTGGCGGCATAAATAGGTTTTCAGATTTTTATGAAAGGCAAGGAGGGTGGGGGCAGTACGAATCTCTGGTGGGAGCTGATTCCAGAGGGCCAGGGACCCCACAGAGAAGGCTCTTCCCCTAGGACCTGCCAAGTGACATTGTCTAGTTGACGAGACCTGGAGAAGGCTGACTCTGTGGGACCTAACCGGACGCTGGGATTCATTCAGCAGAAGGCGGTCCCATAAGTAATCTGGTCCCATGCCATGTAGAACTTTATAGGCAGCTAGTGCAGTCTGCAGAGTGCTAGGCAAACATGGGCATACCTTGGTAGGCCCATGACTGCTTGCACAGCTGCATTCTACACGATTTGTAGTTTCCAAACACTTTTCAGAGGTAGCCCCATGTAGAAAGCATTGCAGCAGTCAAATCTCGAGGTGATAATAATATTACAGGTCAAATACAAGATGATAAAGTTTCAGAGCATAATGCGCCAGATTTCATTGTGATTGAAAAAAAGAAAGTGTGGATAATACCAGACGATGCAGAATAGGGGAAAGAGAATTGGAGAAGTTCACAAAGTATCAAGATCTGAAAATCGAAGTTGAAAGATTATGGCATAAATTGGCAGTGGTAATATAGTGATTATCAGCAACTAAGTGTCATATAAAAATAATCTTGCATAGCACTGCATTGAGAAAATTTCCATCATTCAATTACAAAAGGTCATATTGCTTGGAACGACAAATATATTAGATCAGTACATTATGACATCTTAGGTTCCTGGGAAGAATTCAAGGTGAATTTGAAGCCAACACTGGCTAAAGATCTGGCAGCTGTAATAGCCAAAGAATACAGTTTATTGATATCACTATACTAAGAAATGCAAAAGTTGAAGAAAAAGAACTGGAAAAAATTACAAAATATTGCGACCTGGCTATTGAAACTACACGACTATGGATGAAACATATAACAGTGACACCCACTGTCATTGGGGTGCTTGGTACCATTTCCAAAAATTTCATAAAATGCATCAAGAAATTGCAGCTTCCTGCAATAACACCAGCGGAACTGCAAAAAACTGCACTACTTGGAATAATATATTTTAAGAAGATATTTGGTTGATACCTAAGATGCTGGTAGCAACCTGTATCAACTATTAGCACCAATCAGTGGTATTTGTGACATATTTTTAAATGTTCACTTGACTGAGTTTCATGTTTAATGAATAAAAGAGATAATAATATAGTCCTAGTAGTACTGGTAGTGGTAGTAATAATAATAAAGTAATAATAATTATAGTATTAATAGTATAGTAACAATAATAATCAATGACCATTAGCACCCGTCAATGAAATTTGCGACACATTTTCAGTTGACTGCGTCATGTTTAATGAATAAAAGAGATAATAATAAACAGATAGTAATAAGTATTACTTCTCAAATAAACTTTCAAATTACAAGGGACAAGTATGAGAACCACAAAATCTTATTTCAACCCTGTGATCTAAGCATACATGTGCATTGTGCTTCAATGGCAGACAAGTTGAATAGATAAGATTCCTTGAAAATATAATATTTGACAGCTACAGCTCTATGTGGAACACTTCTGTGATTGCTGCTGCTTCTACTACTACAGTTCTGTTGTTACTGTCTATCAAGTCTGATTCCCAGTGACTGCAGGAACAAGTCCATGCAGTTTTTTTTCTGACAACATTACCAGAAATGGATTGCCAGTATCTTCTTCCTAGGGCTGAAAGAGAAAGTCTAGCTCAAAGACATTTAGTTAGCTTTGGTGCCTAAAGCAGGATAAAACTCAAAGCTTTCCTGGTCCCTCAACTTCTAATCCACCATCTTAACCACTCCTAGACCACTCTGACTCCAATCCTATTACTTTATTACACCATCCAATTGTCCATAAAACTACCTCTGATAAAATCAATAACCTTAGCGCACAGTGACACTCCCCAAAGTAAACGCAATTTAGAAGTCCATTAAAACTCATTTCAAGGGCCCTGCCATAGCCTGGGAACGCTGGCAAGAAGAAAATTCGTTTTAATAAATGTGGTAGCAATCTCAAGACTATATAATCCTATATTAAAAAATAAAAAAAAATAGAAAAAATAAATAGAAACACTAAGGAGTTGGGCGGCCTAGAAATCCCATTAATAAATAAAAAATAATCCACAAAACTCATTTTGGAAAACTAAACGAAAAGGAAGCTCCTCTTTCCAACAGTCTTTCAACTTTTATCCACACCTGCAAACCCCTCCCCCCACCTGCGTCCAAAGAGAGACGATCTATATATTTTTTCTTACTTTACGACGGTTAGTTCTTACTAACCCATCAAGCCTTTCCTCCCGACCGAGGATGCTTTCTCTCTCTTTGGTGGGCCGAACGTAAAGCCAGCAAAACCGCCCTGCGTGTTAACTGCTCTTCCCTATCAAAGTTGCCCTTGAAGAGGGGGAAAAATGGAGGGGGGGGGGAGAAATCCCGACTGACAACCCTTTAAATCTTTAGCTTCCCGCGACTGACAGCTCTTCTTCCCTCACGACTCTAAAGCCTCCGGTCGGCCACTGCCGCCTCTTGCTTGCCGAGACCTTGTTAAACCGTCCTTTTCCAAGCGCCTCAGCCGCAGGGCCTTTCCAAGTGGCCGCTGGGGCCTTTCTTTCCCTCAGACGCCGCTGGCTGGGAGCTACCCGCTTTCTCTCTCCGCCCGACCTTACCGGGGCTTCGCAGCGAGGCCGCCTCGAGCACGGCCGGCGAAAGAGCGCCGAAGCTCCCTCTATTCTAACCGCGCCGAGGAAGGCCTCCGCCGGGCGCCTCTTCGCCCTCCCGCCGGCTTCTCCGGCACGGCCTCCCGCAGGCGCTTTCTGGCCCTGTCAAAGAAACAGCGTGCGCGAAAAAGAGCAACTCACCTCTTTAGGGACCAGCTGGTTGTCTTCGCTGGGCACCATGGCCAGTGGCGCAGCCAGCTTGGGGCCGGCGTGTGTACGGGGGGAGTAGGAGGACTCGGGCGGGGAGTCGTCGTCAGCAAGAAGAGCCTCCGGAGGAGGAGGAGGAAGAGGTGGTGGAGGGAGAAGGCGTCGCGGGGCGTCCCGGGAGACTCATCCTCATATTCCTCCCTCCGCTTCTCTCTTCCCCCTAACCGTCCTTTCTCCCCCCCCTCCCCCTATCGCCCGGCCCCTACCCTTCCACTCAGCCAAGGCGCCCTCCCGCCCCCTCCCCTTTCTCGCCGTCTGCGCCAATCAATGGCAAAATGGCCGACGACAAGTTTCTCGCGAGAAGTCAGCCAGAGTTCGTTTCTCAAGGCTGCTCCGGTTCAGCACCCTCACCCCACACCCCTCCCCCGCGCGTTCGGCGAGGATCCGAAACGTTCCGGCTTCTCCAGAGTCTCACAAGTTTCTTCTATATATTCTAGTCCAACTTCTCTTATATTTTGTAAGGGGCGTCCATAAGCCTACCGTCCCTGTCCTACTGTCCTCTTTTATCGTTAACCTTTTCCTTACAAGCTGCTACTCTCCTATACATATTTGACAAATAAATAAAATAGAATATAACTAATTAACTAACGAGCTAACTAAATAAGCAGTTCCGATGCTGTGTGAGTGACGGGGAGGCGCGCTCTCTGGGAAAAGAAAAAACAAACACGACTTCGTCTGCTGATTAAATAAACGCGATGACATCTATTCCTCTCAGGCGAACAAGCGCACTTTTTTGGGAGGTGGGGAGGTGGGAGGATTTACTACCCGTGACCAGTCCCTTTGACGTTCACGTTAGGATTCCTACCAAAGTTTCCATATTGCACCGTTCTCCTAGGAAAGCTCTATGCGTGCCTACAATGTGTTGCTCGGGATTAGTTTGCACTAACAATTCAGAGTTCAATTATATGCGCGCGCGCACACACACATATTTCAAGTGCAAGTACAGTAATGGGAGAACCTTTCCGCTTTATTTAGCATTGACTTGTTTAAATGATATGATTACATGTTAACTTTTACAGTAAAGGCTGGTCCTTTAAAAAAACCAAAACAATCGAGATAATGTCGTGGTTGCCGTTTGGAAAATGTTTTGCAAGCTCTAGCACAGTGTTTCCCAATCTTGGCAACTTGAAAATATTTGGACTTCAGCTCCCAGAATTCCCCAGCCAGCCAGGAATTCTGGGAGTTGAAGTCCAAATATTTTCAAGTTGCCAAGGTTGGGAAACACTGCTCTAGCAGACCTGCATTTGTTTTATCACGCATTGTAATCTCACTTTTTCGTTCGGACCTGTCAAAAAGGTAAGGGAATCTGCTCCCAGGCATCCTGCGGGTATTCGCTCTCTTTCGTTTTTTTAAAATAAATTGGATTGTCCCAAAGGTGCTTTTTCAAGAGGCAACCGGACTTTCTTGTTTTTTTCTTTGAAGGTGTTTTGCTTCTCACCTAAGAAGCTTTTTCAACTCTGACTAGATGGTGGGGTCAGAGCTGAAGAAGCTTATCTGATGAGAAGTCAAACGTCTTCAGAGAAAAAACAAAAAAAAAGGCTAATTGCCTTTTGAAAAAGCACCTTTGGAACAACCATGACCAGGATGACCGAGAATCTCCATAGACATATAAACTGGGTTTATATAACATGCTGATTCATAATAATTTGTGCAGTCTTGATTGTATGACCCCCACCATTGTGGTTTGTGAAGCACTGTTTATAGTTTGAAATACCCGCAGGATGCCTGGGAGCAGATTCCCTTACCTTTTTGACAGGTCCGAACGAAAAAGTGAGATTACAATGCGTGATAAAACAAATTGTGCAAAGCCAACTAATACAGATTTTTATTGTATAAGCTATGGTTAATAACAATAGCATTTAGAGTTATATACATTCACAGTGCTTTATAGCCCTCTCTAAGTGGTTGACAGAGATTAAGCAAATCCCCACCCCCACCCCACAATCTGGGTCCTCATTTTACCAACTTTGGAAGGATGGAAGGCTGAGTCAACTTTGGGCTTACTGAGATTCGATCTGCCAAACTGCTGGCAGCTGATGAGCAGTAGAAGTAGCTTGCAGTACTGCACCCTAACCACTGTACCACCGAGGTTAAGTATGCTGTGCTTTTATTTCTTGCTCTACTGTGGCAAATACTGTAATCTGAAATAACGCAAAAGTATATATAGCAAAGGGATCCAAATTCTACAGAGAGGGGCGGCATACAAATCTAATAAATAAATAGATTAATTTCAACTATTCTGTATACATTAAGATGTGCATGTTTGTGAGGATTAGATACATTTATATGAAGGGATGTAATGAATGAATGCATATTTTTTATATTTACCAGAAAGACAGCTGTTTTTCTGTGTGTATTGTATATGTACCGTATAAAGTGTATATTTTATAAGAATGTCCATAAATTATGGCTTCTGTCCCAAAGGATGAGTAGAAGGACTTTCTGGTTTCAGTAGCATTAAAAGTAACCCAATATATGTATCAGGATGAAGAGTACCTATAATAAACAAGACCAAGGTTGAAATTTTGGTGCTGTACTTTAAATGAAGAAAATAGAGAAGAGTTTCAAAAGGATTTTTCTACACAAAGAAATTACCATGAAGATCAGAGGTGTCAGTCAAATTAGCAGAACCTGAAATTAAATCAATAGATTTAAAACTGGCCCTATGGCTTCAAAAAGCAATTTAGTGTTTGACAATTGTAAACAATGCAAAAAAAGCACGATTGTATTTGCACATTTTAAGTAATAATTTAGTAAGAAAGGACACAAAACTTTACAAAATAATTCATGTTAACAAGAAAATTAACAGGGTTCTGCAATGTGGCTGAAAATAGGGAAATTCAGGTCAAACAGAAGTACAGGTACTTTAAAACAACAAAATCATTCATGATGGATTAGACATTCCTTTTGGTTTAATCTAGAGCAAGTGTGTGTGCATTTTGAAAGAAAATAATAATTTGTTTCCACATAAAAAATATGACTTATATTCTTTAATTTATTCTGCTTCACAACTGCAAACAGTACTACAATAGCGCTCATTCACAAGAGAGGTATATTTTTTGAAGGAAATTGTATCTTCTCTTGGAGGAATTTACCAGGCATTCTTGTTATAGAAGTCAATTAATAATTGATTCTGTATAATACACCCAACAAGGTATAAATTTCTTTCTTTGTAACTTAATGATACATAACAAAGTGTGAAGTTTCTTAGTACTTTTCATAAACAATAAAGGTCCTTGTTTTTTTCAAGTCTAATAAGAGAAAGCTCAACTAATTGGAGTAGGGAAGGTTGAACATAATCCCTCAGACAAGAGTACATTCAAAGAACAGAGAAGATTAAGTTATTTTTGATCCACAGAGAGGAATATTTCCCTTGAGGCAAAGTTGCTGAAGCCAAATTCCTCTGCAGTCCTTTAATCAGAATAAAAATATAGAGGCCTACAAACAAAAGACCTAGTGGTGAGTAGCAAAGCTGATGCTAGTGTTTTGAGCCCATCCAGACTTGTATAATTCCTATAATGTGTTTAGACAGCTCAGTCTCACACTACCCCTCATATTCAAAGATACATGCACATAAGTCCCCCTTGGAGATGTTCTGGACATGGCCATCAATACAAAAAACCACCTGGAGTGGATCTTTGCAATGGAGTTGTTTTGGCAGTGTAGGAATGAGTTATGGAACTAATTCTGCTCTACATGTTCAACTCTTCCCCGAATGCTACAACTGTCATTAAATTTGCTTGTGGCCCCCAAGTAGGTCATGACAAACTGTTTAAGAAGTGCCACCTGACTTACATTTTGTCCCATGGTAACGCCTTTCCCCAAAGGCACATTAGAAGACTTGTGCCTGCTCATTAGAACATATCCATTGGCACGACAGTTTGGCATTTGTCCACCTCCCCCACCCCTACCCTGTTCCCACCATATTTAGATGCTGAGGTGTGGGAAGGGAAAGCATTCTCTCTAATGATTATATAGGGCAGGGGTCCTCAAACTTGGCAACTTTAAGACTTGTGGACTTCAACTTCTAGAATTCTCCAGCCAGCTCTGGGAGTTGAAGTCCACAAGTCTTAAAGTTGCCAAATTTGAAGACCTCTGATATAGGCCATCCCACTCAATACTACAGCAGAATTTATTTGATTATAATTTGCTCAAAACTTTTAGACTACCCAAAAGAAGACATTGGGACATGGAGTAAATTGCTCAGTGGTGATGAAAATAATACAATGAAGGGTTTTGTTGATTTAATATGCCTCCATTTGAAAAAGCTCAACAACTTAAAAAAAGAAGATGTTAAGTGTTGTGATTCCGTCTGAGGCTCCTCAGGGAACGGCTGAACCTCTGCCGGCTCCCTGCTCAGAGGGGGAGGATGAGGAACAGGAGGAGGAGGAGGAGGCGGAGGCCCAGGCAGAAGGGGAGGAGTCCTGGGACCTGGCTGTGATCTTTGGCGTCTCTGATTCTGGCTTGTGGCCTTGAAGGCTGAAACCTTGGGGAAAAAGGCATGGGGGCTTATTCTCTACAGTGGTGTGTGTGCCAGCAAGAAGTCTGTTGTATTGTCTGGCCGTCAGGACTTTGCTGTGAAGCCTCATAGCCTGCCTGTTGGGAAGAACAGGTTTTTCTCTGTGTTTATTTTTCAAACTATAAAAGTGCTTTTGCTTTTACCAGTGTGTCTGGCTGCTTTTTCCAGTTGGTGTTGAAGTCTGGGGGCACCCAGACAGAACAGTTAAGATTCTATAAAAGAGTGCAGAGAAGGGCAACAAAGATAATTTAGACTGGAGGCTAAACCATATAAAGAACAGCTGCTGATACTGAATATGTCTACTTTGATATGTCTAATGAAAAGAAGGACTAGGGATGACATGACAGAGTGTTCCAATATCTTAGGGGTTGCCACAAAGAAGAGGGAGTCAAGCTATTCTCCTGAAGACAGGACAAGGAGCAATGGACAGAAACTATAATCAAGGAGAGAAACAACCTAGTACAAGAAATTTCCTGACAGTTACAACAATTATTCAATGGAACAACTTGCCTCCAGAAGTTGTAAATGCTTTAACATTGGAAGTTCTTAAGAACAGATTGGACAACCACTTGTCTGAAATGGTGTAAAGCTTCCTGCCTGAGCAGGGATTTGGACTAGAAGACCTTCAAGGTTCCTCCCAACTCTATTATTCTGTTATTTTTCGTTCAGAATGAAGGTGAGTAACAGTTTGATCAAGCAGTCTATTTTCTGAATACCGTATTCAATTAAATGACCTTGAAAAGTTTTTTAATATTATATTTTTAGAACTATGGAGTCAGAAATTTAAAAGAGGAACATAAAAGAGAGAGTGATACTTGATGCAATCAAATACAATAACACTTAGACTTATACAGTGCTTCACAGTGCTTTACATCCCTCTCTAAGTTGTTTACAGAGTCTGCATTTTGCCCCCAACAATTTGGATCCTCATTTTACTGACCACATAAGGATGGAAGGCAGTGTCAACCTTGAGCCAGTGAGAATTAAACTGCTGGTTGTTAGCAAATTAGTCTACAATGCTGCATTCTAATCACTGTACCACCATGACTCCTAAAATTTTAAGTATGTGGTACACTGACAGGGATTAGAGATTTTTAAGAAAACGAAATATCCCTCTCATCCCAACTCCAATTATTTTAGGGGGAAAAACATAATTTGTCATATTTTTTAAAAACAGTTTATGTTAGATGTTACTCTGTTGATTATTTATTATTTATTTATTTATTTATTTTGTCCAATACAAATTGAAAGTTAAAGAGAATAAAAACATGTAGTAGTAAATATCAGGGAAAGGATAGAAGAAAAGATATGAGAATAGAATACAACTGAAGAATAGAGGAAAAGATATATGAATGGAAGAAAAGATATATAGATATAGGAGGGGCAATTGTCTTCTACAAAGGTACAAAGAAAATGTTTAAGGCTGACTGCTGCCCCTTCTTTCTGACATAACGTATTCATAGTACTATGATGTATTTTGCCTTATCGATGTAAAACATTCCTCTTTAAAATGGCTGTAAATGCTAAAAAGTTGATTTCTTATTCATTTTTATGCTGATATTGCATAAAGAGTAATTGCTGGGAAATTGCTTCAGGACAGCCAGTTGTATCTTGCTTCGTGGTTGAGATCTCAACATTTTCCATTTAATTCCTAACATTGCTTTTCCCTGCCAAATCATCAACTTTTATAAGATATCTTTATTGTTGCAATTGGTTTCTAATATTATTTTCAAAACAAAGGTTTGGCCAACTGATGTTAGTTACCTGTTCTATTATTGCAATTATATTTATCTGCCTGATATTACCTATCAGTTCCCCAAGAGACTTAAACTAAATCACAAACGTTACCAGGAAATTTAAATAAAGAGGGAAAAGATAGAACACTATGAATGGCTATATGTTGTTCTTTGGTCCTGTTTCCATTCTTCTTAAATTAGCCTTAGCTTGTTCTTAATTGTACACTTTTATTGTTTAAAGTAAACAAATGCATTAGAGATAGATACACTGACTGTTTTCTGTACTTGTGGAAATAATTTTCATCATCTGCTTTATTTATTTATTAGCCATATTTATATGGCCACCTATTTCACAAAAAGAAACTCTGTTCTATAGCAATTTAGAGCAGGGTTGTCAAACTCAAGCCTGGGTGCCAGATCCAGCCAGCAGAGTGCTTAGATATGGCCCGTGCAGCCACCCTGGAAACAGTGAAGAACTGTCCCACTCCCCGAGCTCTGTTTTCTCTGGCAGAGGGTTGCAACCAAAAACAGAGGTGAGGAACCCATTTTTGCTGTCAGAGAGCTTGGGGCTCCACAGGCATCCCTAATATGAGTGACATCAAAATGGTCACACACAGTGGCCTCCCAAGGTCAAACACAACCCTGATGTGGCTCTCAATGAAATCGAGTTAGACATCCCTGATTTAGAGAGTTTGTGATCATATTGGTGCATTTCACAGAAAAGCAAGATTTGGGGTTAGGGTTAGGTTTAGAAAGATTTGGGAAATATATGAACTATTATACATAGGGTTTTTTTGCAAAAAATTGTTTTAAACTTTATAAAGTCTATGGAGTCTACGGAGAGGGGCAGCATACAAATCTAATAAATAAATAAAATAAATAAATAAATGCTCAGATGATATGACAGAGCATATAAGCCAGCATAATATATGGGACCCAATTCATGTTAGTTATTATTAACATGTTAATTATTATTATTATTAAATGTATCTGCTGACCAATTCCCAGTAATTTGTAAGCCGCCCTGACTCTACAAATCTAATAATTAATTAATTAATTAATTAATTAATTCTGGAATATTTTAGACCCCATTTTGCTTTATGCTACGATTAATTCAAACAACGGAACAGGTTTTAAATGATCAAATACTCTTTTGTTTAAAACAGTGAACTACATTCTGGAATTTTAAAGGAGATATTGACAACGCTCAGAAGTTAAAGACATTCTATATTTATTTAAGATACTCCATGCAACATCTTGAAAGAAAAGCAGATCCTGAAGATTCCTCAAATCTGTAAGAATGCTGAAAATTGGCAAGAGTTAGATGTTTTGTTCCAATGCATCCTGAGATTTGTCAACGACTTGAGATTTGGGCATTTTTAAAAAAAATGTTTTATTTTAAGAGTAAATAAATGACAAGCCTATACACATATCTCTTGGCACTTCCCAGGTCTCACTCCCCATTTTTTGAAACATACTTTTAATTAAAAATAATAATTGTGGAAGTTGTAATGATGCAAAGAAAATTGCCAGCCTCTAGCATCTTTTTAATCCTCAAAGATGTCTCTAGGTATCTCAGACTTCCAAGCTATTAAGAACTTTTAGCTTTGGGAAACAAAGTTGATTATAAGAAGCCTTCCTGAGGAAAGAGCTAAAGAATTAGCCAGGAGTAATCTGTTTTGTTTGCCTGTTGTTAAATGAACCTCATTCAGTAAAGCCCAGTGACAGGAGCTATTTTGTAAGAATACCTATGGTAAGTTTTAAACATTCCAAATATGCTCAGCAGCTGAAAAATGTCGCTATGTCAACCTAAGGTTTGTCAAACAGATTTCCAGGGGTGAAATCCTTTTTTTTTTTTACTACCGGATCTGTGTGCATGGCTTGATGAATGTGGTGTGGCTTGCTGAGTATGGCTTGGTGATCTGGCAGGGGAAGGATACTGCAAAATCTCCATTCCCACCCCACTCCAGGGGAAAGATAGTATAAAATCTCCATTCCCACCCCACTCCAGGGGAAAGATAGTATAAAATCTCCATTCCCACCCCACTCCAGGGGAAGGATACTATAAAATCTCCATTCCCACCCCACTCCAGGGGAAGGATACTATAAAATCTTCATTCCCACTCCACTCCAGGGAAAGGATACTGCAAAATCTCCATTCCCATCCCACTCCAGGAGAAGGATACTGTAAAATTCCCATTCCCTTTCTACTCTTGGGGAAGGATATTGCAAAATGTCCATTCCCACCCCACTCTGGGGCCAGCAAGAGGTGGTATTTGCTGGTTCTTCAAACTACTCAAAATTTCCGCTACCAGTTTCCCAGAATCTGTCAGAACCTGCTGGCTTTCACCCCTACTGATTTCCACATATTAAAATTCATATAATGTTATCCTAGATTGGGGATGAAGAGAGTGAAATAGCAAAAAATATGATGCAAGAATTTCTTAAATCTAAAAGTTCTTATGAGCACAACCAGAAGGTTACAAGCTCTGTTTATGCACACTTGGAAGCATTTTCTGCTGAACAGGAGAAATTTGGTTGACTTTCCAGAAGCCAGAGGTCAAGAATGGTTGTGCTGTGTCAGACTGTCATAACTGAAATGTTGGTATAGGTGTCAGTTGAATAAAACATGAAGGTTTAAATTACCCAAAGTCCTAAAACTCACTGAATGAATTCACGTATCCTACAAATCACACTTTGATTAATGAAAAGATAGAAGTTGAATTCATACAGCATGCGAGCCAGTTCGGTCTATGTTTTTTGTTTATTTAATATTTATTTGCAATATTTATAGTCTTCCCATAAGATGAGGAGTGGAAACAAGTTATTAAAGTACAATGTTTTAAAAGTAGACAATGAAAATCTTACAGGCACCCAATAGATTACATTGGACAGATGTCATCTGTACTTTCAGGGTGAGAATGTTTCAGAAAGTGGGGTACCACTGAGAAGGCCTGATGCTTGTAAGGGCAGGCTCCTCAATGACTGGATTGCATGGTAGAGTCAAGTCAGATAAGAGCTTTAGGCTAATAAAGGTTGATTTGGAGCCAGAAATTTACTATCAAGATTGCAGCTACTTCAGGCTCAGTTTGATTCTAACCTCATTGAGTTATCCAAGAGTCTGATTACTGTGGCAAAAGTCAGTTGTCACTTCCAGGTCATTTCTGAAGATTGGCTTTGTAAAGTACATTGCAGTAATCAGATCCTAATATAAGCCTTCATGGGCAGTATATTATCAATCTTTTCTTAAAGGTGATGAATCATAAAATTGAAATAGTTTCAGCAGACAGTACAGTATTTTTCAGTGTATAAGACGCACCTTTTTACCTCAAAAAAGTGCATTAAACACTGGGTGCGCCTTATACACCAAAGTCGCCACTTGTGAGCAACTCTGGCAGCATCCTGGCGGAGCAGAGCAACTTGCCCATTCATGTCCAGCAGTCTCAGCTGATGTCGGCTGCTGCCCTGCCCCTGGCTGCTGCTCCCACATCTCAATCCGTCGCCTGGCCCATTTGCCGGGACTCCTACGGACTGCAGGAGGTGAGCGGTAAGTTGGCACAGAAGGGAGCGGTTTCTCACTCTTGGGGTGGGTGGTGGAGGGGGGAAGGAAAGAGGGTTGGCTGACTCAGTGGAGAGCGGGGAGAGAGAGGAGCAAATGCTTCGTCAGCCGGCTTTTACTGGTGTTTTTTCCTGTTACCATTACTAGCGAGACCTCCCCTCAGCAGCAGTAAAACACATGCACTCAGTAAATATTTAGATTACTGAGAAGCTGCCGTCTCTGTTGCTGTGCTAACGAGCCCTCCCTTCAGCAGCAGTAAAATATATGCACATTTAAATATTTAGATTACTGAGAAGCTGCCGTCTCTGTTGCTGTGCTAACGAGCCCTCCCTTCAGCAGCAGTAAAATATATGCACATTTAAATATTTAGATTACTGAGAAGCTGCCGTCTCTGACCATTTGGCTCAGAATATTTTTTTTCTTGTTTTCCTCCTTCAAAAACTAGGTGCATCATATATTCCGGTGCATCTTATACACCGAAAATATATGGTATACAGTGGTACCTCGAGATACGAGTTTAATTCGTTCCGGACCTGGGCTCTTAAGTCGAGCAGCTCTTATCTCGAACGACTTTTCCCCATAGGAATTAATGTAAATAATTTTAATTGGTTCCAGCCCTCAAAAAACTCACAAAGTTAGTCTAAATTATGCAGAAAGACATGTTTTTAATGAAGAAATGTACATGTACATATAAATGAATAATGAAGTTTCTTTCACTTAACTTGTAAACTTTCTTAAACTTTTAAATTTACATATGTTCAACTTCTCTGCCACCCAATCCTGTAGGACAGAGGTCCCCAACCCTTTTTGCACCAGGGACCGGCTTTAAGCAATCAAGAGAGGAATGGGTGAATGAATGGACGGAGGGTGGGAAGGAAGGAAGGAAAGAGGGAAGGGACAGGAACAGAGGAAGGAAGGAAGGAAACTTATGAAAGGGGAGAGTAAGAGAGGAATGAGTGAAGGGAGGGAGGGAGGGAAGAAGGTGGGAAGGAGAAAGAAAAGAAGAAATAGAGGAAGGGAAGGTAAAAGAGAGAAAGAAAAAGAGCAAGAAAGAAAGAAAGAAAGAAAGAAAGAAAGAAAGAAAGAAAGAAAGGGGGAAGGGACAGGAACAGAGGAAGGAAGCAAGGAAACTTATGAAAGGGGAGAGTAAGAGAGGAATGAGTGAAGGGAGGGAGGGAGGGAAGAAGGTGGGAAGGAGAAAGAAAAGAAGAAATAGAGGAAGGGAAGGTAAAAGAGAGAAAGAAAAAGAGCAAGAAAGAAAGCTGCAAGCACCCCCCCGAGCCCCCCAGGCCGGCTGCAACCTTTTAAAACACGCGCGCCGCTTCGCAGCTGTCTCCTGAAGCCGAACGCGGAAGTTAGCGTTTGGCTTCAGGAGACAGCTCCTTGGCGCTTGTATCTCGAATTTGGGCTTGTAAGTAGAACAAAAATATCTCTCCCCTCCCAGCTCTTATCTCGAGTTGCTCTTAAGTAGAGCAGCTCTTATGTCGGGGTTCCACTGTATTGAAATCTTCCTTTTAACGGTTTGGCCTTGGGTTTTGAGCTACCTGGATATGATGTTTTTGGGGAGACAGTCCGTATGCTTTAAGAATCCTAACCAACCTTCTCAAAAATCATATCCAAACATTTTTTGCCTCCTCAAAGTTAGTGAATCAAATGGTAACTATAAATTTAATTTTCAGATTTTTTAAAAAATGTTCAATTATGTACAATTATGTGCCCAGATTTGCTAACAGCTAAAATGCAAAAGGTGAATTTCATTCAATGATAATCAGGAACATAACTGCTAAGTGCTGTCTAGATGTCTTGGTATTATGTGCACTTTTGGTGAACATAGATGGGATTAAATAGCTAATTAACCTTGTAAGATTATTTGGTCTGAGTCTAAGGAGACTGAAGTTAGATTTCTGTGCCTATTTTGAAACTATCTGAATTATTTGGAAATGCCTACAAAAAGTTAAAGAACATAGGTAGAAGTTGAAAGCAGCAAAAGTTCAGAGGAAGAAGTCTGTTGCTTTGATCAGAAAATGTGCTTTAATGTGAAAGAATTATAAATGACCCGTTTCTTAGAGTAGAGTAGATTTCTTCAGATCAGTGAAAATCATATAGAGGAGTCAAACTATTTGGACCATGCTGACAAAAAGATTTGCAAGAAATCCATCTTGTCAATCATGTAAAAGATATCGCAAGTGCAGAATTGATTCCCAGGTATTTGGGAGAAGCTGGTGATGATCCTCATTATATCCTCTAGGACAGTGATTTTCAACCTTTTTTGAGCCGCGGCACATTTTTTACATTTACGAAACCCTGGGGCACATTGAGCGGGGGAAGAGTGGGGGCTAAAAAAAGTTTGGACAAAAAAATTATCTCTCTCTCTTCCTCCCTTTCACTCTATTTCTCTCACCCTCCCTCCCTCTTTCTTTCTTTCTTTCTTTCTTTCTTTCTTTCTTTCTTTCTCTTCCTTTCTTCCTCTCTTTTTTGCTCTTTCTCTCTCCCTCCCTCCCTCTATGTCTTTCTCTCTCTCTCTTTCCCTCCCTCTCTTTCTCTCTCTCTATTGCTTTCTTTCTCTCTCTTGTTCTCTCTCTCTTTCTCTCTCTGAGCTTCGCGGCACACCTGACCATGTCTCACGGCACACTAGTGTGCCGCGGCACAC
Organism: Erythrolamprus reginae; assembly: GCF_031021105.1. Lineage (NCBI taxonomy): Eukaryota > Metazoa > Chordata > Lepidosauria > Squamata > Dipsadidae > Erythrolamprus > Erythrolamprus reginae. The sequence continues at coordinate 120,133,199 of NC_091950.1, forward strand.
TGGTTGAAAAACACTGCTCTAGGAGATTAGCGCTTCCCATTGTGCTACTCAGTGAGGAATGGGAGCCAGCCACTATGGTATTTGATGAACAAGGAGAACGTTTGCTGCCTTCTTAGTTGCAAAAGTTTGAAACTCATGATCTCTCCCTAGTTTATATGCAAGTAAAGGTCTGGCCTTAGCATAATGGTATTGTCTTTACCAATGCTGTGTGTTCTACAGGTTTAAGGTCAAATGAGTTCAGATTTTAGATTTATTCCCTCATTTAATCACTCTGAAATACATAAAAGAGTAAAAAAATCATGTGAATGTTATCGGCTCTCCAATTCCCCCAGCTTTCTCTCTTAGCATATTCAACTGTTATTTTTTAAATAGAAGAACACTATAGGCAAATGCAGTTTTTGTTAACTGCTCATTTGATTTATTTATGCCTTCAGGGGTTCATATATTATTCAATATGTATAAACAAGTTAGTTGTCAATAAATATGTAGGTTTTTCCAAGACATGTACCTTATTAATTACATTTTATTTTAAAAGATGCAATAATTTTCTACGAGTTTTTTGAAGACACCACAAGCACAGTGCCAGATTATTTGTGGGATTGTGCCCCTTCAAGGGTATATGCAGTAATGGGCAGCTAAAAATTTTACTGCCACACTATGGCTTATTTTGTGGGTGTGGCTTGATGGTCATGTGACTGGGTAGGAGTGGCTTGCCAGCCATGTGACCAGGTGGGAGTGGCTTGAATGTTCTTCATCATTCAAGTGAACTGTTAAGTCTTCGACTTAAAACCTTACCAGTATTGCTCGCTGGGGAGATAATTTGCTTTCCATTTCCTGCCCTCTCCTTCCTGGATTGCTCCCCGCCTCAGGCTAGGTAGCTAGATGAATGAGTGCTGATTTGCTGTTGAGAATAGATAGTAGAGGAAAAGGGCCCCCAGGTCTCCCTGCTGCTTTCCAAGGAGGAGGAGGGGGGGGTTAAAAATATCAGAAAGCCGAGGGAGAGTTACAAAGTTATTATTGCTCTACAACATCTTTTCATCTCAGCTGCAGGAGGAGCGAGGGCTTCGCGAGGGGAAAAAGACCGCAGCCCAGACCGCTTTGGCGCGGCGTGGTACGGCTCTCCTTTTTTCCCGTGCTGCTGCTGCTGCCCTCTGTGCTCCTTGCTGGCCTCGGACGAACTTCCCTCTCTCCTGCCTGGCTCCCCTCCAGCCTCATGCAAGCGGAAGGCGTGGATGGGAGTGGCTCTGGAAGCCACAACAAACACTTCCAGTGGGCTCCATTGTGAGATCCACAGTGGAGTGAATTTAGGTGACTCTCAAGTCACCTAAATTAGGTGACTCTCAAGTCCTTTTATTCATAGGAAGCACACTGAGCAACCAGTATATGTAGTTGTGTATTTTCCTCACGTTCAGACAAATAAGGTTCTGTTACTGCATGCTAAAGAAAAAGATTGTAAACGATCCAAACTATTTTTGAGTTACTGTATTTTCCCAAAAGAAAAAACAACTCCATCAAATTATTAAAAGCCTTATTAAATACTTTAAATGGTTTGAATATTTTTTATTCAACAATTCCTAATAGCTATTCTTTACTGTCGTTCAGTGTTTCTTAACTTTGGCAACTTTAAAATTTATGGACTTTAACTCCCATAACTCCCTAGTCATCAATTCTGGGAGTTGCAGTCCACAAATCTTAAAGCTGCTTAGGGTTGCAAAACACTGGTCTAGTTTTTTGTGGTTATCATCTCTGTAAAGGTTATGCTATATGTTTGCAGAGTCTAACTATTTCTGATTTTCAGTTTTTTTTCTAAATCTTTTATTTATTTGTTTATATCCTGACTTTTTTTGTAAATAACTGAAGGCAGTAACAATAACCCTGTGAAATAGATTGGGGTGAAAGTGACTAGTTCAAAGTTACCCAGCTGGTTTTAATGCTTCATATTTCTTAATAGCTGGTTACTTTCAGGGGGGACGCCATTTGATGACTGACTCTATCTTGTGAAGATAAAGCTGTTGGAACGGTTAATTCATGCTGGTTTTAAAATAGTTTCTATAAAGATTCACAACTAGATGTATTCTTTATCAAGTCTATGAAAATCTTTTTAGATGGTTTATTACCTCATGCAAACAGAAAGTCTTCAGATCCGTTGGTACAGGTTCATTAAAATATTTATTTGGACTTTACTGATTTTTCTTTCATTTTTATTCCATTGTAAATTTATTTGTAAATTTATTTTCATTCATTTTAGCATTAATCCGCATATCAATTTTCATGGTTTTTCATATTGTCTATTTTCCATCTTGTTTAAATTTAGAATATCCTTTGTTTTGTTCCTTGTACTCTGATTTTTCTGTTATTTTTCATTGCTTTGTCATACTCCGTAGATAAAAGTAATTTATATGTTTTTGCATTTTTCAGCAGGCTTATGCCTATGCAATCAAGTTATCAATATTTATTTGATGCATTTCTTAGCAGGCTTCTACAGTAGCTTTCCAGTATATGATTACCATATATGATTATCATTATTATGACTTTTGAACTCCAGATTTTTTTTCGATGACATTTCATTCCCCCTGTCTGTAAGCGCACCACTGTGCCTACCGTCCCTGTCCTATTGTCTTCTTTTGTTACTTTTTATCATTACTTATCTAATGTTTTATTTGTACAATTGTTTGACAAAATAAATAAATAAATAAATAAATAAATAAATAAATAACCATTCATAAACTGAAATGAAATATAAAAAATATTCATAAATGAAGAGACTGTTTTTCTTTTTAAAAAATTGGTTTTCTAATTTCTAATTTTTTCAAAAAAATTCCCCTTCATAGGGAATTCCCCTTTGAGCTCCATGGGCCCTGGAACACTGTACCAGCTGCATTGCCCTGACCTCAGTTAACACTGATTTCTCTTGCATTTCAGGAATGAATCACAACACAATTTGTCAACCCTAACAGAACCCTAACCCTAACCTAGTTTTTATTTAATTTTATGCATGAATGTATACAAATAAAACACTCTCTCAGGAATGAAAAGTGTACCCATTTTTTCTTTTATACAAACATGCAGACTATATCCGGATTATCTAGCAATATTTAATAGTAGTTTATTATTGTTCAAATATCTAACATACTACTGCTATTTCTCTGCATGCAGTCCCTAAAATATTTCTTATGCCTTCACTATGAAATTACCTGGTTTTGGGGTTTTTTTGATGGGGGGGGGAGACAGGAGGTATAAATTGAATAAATAAATAAGCAAATACAGATTGGCTTTCAGTACACACATTTTTATTATGTCTCTGTACTTGCTTCTCATTTTATTGATAAAAAAGATGCTCAGTTACTGAAAATCTGTAGATAAACTACACTGTTACTTAGAAAAGGAAATTAGTAAATAAAATATCTAAATAAATAGGAAAGACTTTTAAAACATAAAAGTCACCATTCCAGTACAGCATAAACACATATAATCAAAACTAAATATAAATACCATTAAAATGTGTATTTCATAATTCCAGTCCATAAGTACTTTTTAGGAGAGCTAAAAAGAATTATGGCAATTGCTAAAGTTATTAAAATTCTCAAAGAGTTCCTGCAAATTTGCTTGGGCTCAGTGAAGGCTACCCAAACTTAAAGGACATTCCAATTTAGCAATGATAGCAAGAAGTAGAGGTGGGATTCAGTAGGTTCTGACCAGTTCTGGAGAACCGGTAGTGGAAATTTTGAGTAGTTTGGAGAACCGATAAATACCACCTCTGATTGGCCCTGCCCCATCTATTCTCTGCCTCCTGATTCCCAGCTGATTGGGAGGAAATGAGGATTTTGCAGCATCCTTTCCCTGGAGTGGGGTGAATGGAAAATTTACAGTATCCTTCTCCTGCCATGCCCACAAGCCATGCCCACTAAGCCACACCATGCCCACTAAGCCATGCCTACAGAGTCAGTAGTAAAAACAAAATTGCCCCCCCACCACTGTAAAATTGTTGGTATGTAAGTGGTGAGAAAGACCTAGTGACCTTAAAGCTGTCAAATGAGACAACAGAGATGAGCAGGTTGTGCCTTCTCGTAGCATGTCCATCTAGGATGAGATATTGTATTCTCTTTACTGTATTTTATGGCATGAAAAGGTGGATTGGTAAAGATGCCCTTTAGGCTCAAATGTTCATTATATTTGAATGAGATTTCACACATGTTTGGATGGGTGACCTTATCCGTTTGATATATAAATACATCAATTTAATGGTAAATGGTAGGTTATGCATTGCATATTTGTGTCTTCTGTGTGCATAAAATGGGAATGAGATTTTATGCCTGGTTCAAGTGGGAAACATTATTGTATCTAAGGACTGCTACATCAAGGTCTGCTAAACTGAGGGTCTAATCAATGCAACATCTATTGAGTTCTTATGTTCAAGGTAACCACTTCTTTTACTGACTTAATGAAACCATGTCTACTTAACTTCTTTTTCTGTATTACAACTGATCTCTCCTTTTCACAGTTCAGTTCCTTTTCCCATCATCCAAACAGTTATGATATTGTCTGGAGAGCATTTGACCATCCAAACAGCCATTTCTCAGTTCATCTATATTTCTGGACTTCAGTACAGTCATCTATTATAATGTTTTATTCATTAATATAACTGAAAGTTGGATAGCATACACATTTAATAAATCATTCTGTGGTTCGCTGCTACTTCATATTTTGAGCTTACTGTGATTTGGTGTTACCAATTATTATAGCCATTCATTTATAAAAAAGGATTGCTTCTATAAATGTTGCAACAGTGCCACTTCTTGCTTTTTAAAGGATCAACTATTGGGAGTCATTTAGAATCAGGCAAAGTTAAATTTGTATTTGTATTTGTCTGTGTGTGTTTGTGTGTCCCCATGTGTGAGTATATATATATATGCAGGCAGATCTACTAATTTTGCTCATGTTTTGATAAAAGATAGGCTTTTATCTTTTATCTTTTGCTGATTAGCTGTTGTGGTCCATTGTTATCTCAACTACTTTGTTACTTTCCCCACTGATTTTAATTTTTCTATTGTCAGATGCTGCTGCATTCCACCTTTAGGGTCATGTTATGCATGAGCATCCAGAGTGTTTTTACTTGGGGATGGATACAAAACTGCACAGTAAGGTGAAATTATAAATTGTGCACACAGCATGCATCACTACATCACATCTGCTCCTTTTTCCTTACAGGTATGCTTTGTTCTTGAGAATCCTTTTTCAGGAAAAGATGCACCATTTTAGTGGTCCTAGAAATGTACTGGTTTGTTTTGACCACATGCTTGTCATACATTGGAAAAACCTCACAATTTTGTCAGGAAAAAAACCCCTTCTCTAGAAAAGTCAAACCACTGGTCCATTTACTTCAATGCTATGAACTGAACTGGCAGGAGCTGTCAACATTTTACAATGGACTGCCCTCCCTGCCACTTGGCACCTGGAGAGGCCAGGATTTAAAGCTGGCATGTGCCAAGGAGAATTTAACCATTTAAAAGTATTTGCCAAAACAACAGAAGGAAAGATAAGAAATAAAGGACAGGAAGTAATAAAGGTGAGTAGCAACCTAGAACTAAAGAGAAATTTCCCAACAGTGAGAACAATTAACCAGTGGAATGGTTTCAGAAACCTTCATCACTGGAGGCTTTTAAGAAGAGACTGGACAGTCACTTGTCTGGAATGGTACAGAGTCTCCTGCTAAAGCAGAGGGTTGGACTAGAAGACTTCCAAGTTTATTATTCTGTATTCTGCAATTACCACATTTACCTTCATTCTGGAAACGTTGATGTTTGTTTTCTTAGAAGCAACACTAGTAAATGGAAGGTCCATCTTCTCCAATGAGAATGGGGGGGAAATGAGTACTCTTATGTGGGGTTTGGAGTTTAGTTTTTTCTTACATGTTTTCATCTGAAGTAATACAACATTTGCAATGCTTGCATTTATGTTGACCAAATACCTTTGAAACTGCATGTCTGGTTTTGGAACTGCGTATTTTGTGTCACAACAGTAATAGCAACAACAGTGATGATGATAATGATGCCAGTTTTGGTGACTAAGTACCCTGAGTGGCATTCTCTACTAGTCCAGGGATAGGAAAAGTTGGCTCTACGATGACTTGTGGACTTCAACTCCCAGAATTCCTGAGCCAATCATGCTAGCTCAGGAATTCTGGGAGTTGAAGTCCACATGTCATGGAAGAGCCAACTTTGCCTACCCCTGTACTAGGCTGCTAAGCATGAATTTGAGAGGAATTGATACTCTAATTTTTCTTTTTCAGAGAATAAACCATTGGTTAAAACTCTTACCAAATTCAAGGGAGCTGCAGAAGTGCTACCACAGAAGCTGCTATTAATCATGGGTGTGGTGAAGGAAAACAAATCAATGCTTAATCTAGATTGGACAGGAGTTCTTTTGCTCAGACAAAAAACAAATCAAAGTATGCTTAATTGGGTTTTTTTTTAGAATAGAGTATAAAAATAACATATTAATTAAAATGTGTCTTCCTTTTCTCTACTTGTGGAATGCTACTTGATCTAGTTTGCTATCCATCCTTAGACTCTGTTCTGGACCAATAAGGAACAGAGATTTTGTTTTTTTGCAATAGATCATTCTACAGTGTATGCAGAACATGGCCATGTTGTACATAGGTAAATAGTCCTTGTTGTCTTGTCCTTGTTCAGTTTTAATTCTCCTTGATCTCTCTGCTGCCTTTGACAATCATCAGATTTTGTTTGCACGTTTGGTGTCACTGGGAATAATAGAGAGTGCCCCCTCTTGGTTTACATCATTTGTGACCGGTCGATCCTTTTCAGTCACATTCTGAGGACTATCATCAAATGTATTCTCTACTACAACTGCGGTCCCACAGGGGTCTTTGTTGGAACCTCTCCTTTTTTCACTATACACATTTCCCTTGGGTGCACTTGTTTCCGATTTGGTGGTTCAGCATCACTCTTATGCTGATGACACCCAAATCTTTCAAAGTTTCAAACTACTTGACGCCATGGTACGGAACTCTGTAACAACTTGTTTAACTAAAGTATTGCAGTGGATGACTGATCATCGATTAAAGCTGAATGTGGGCAAGATTGAGGTCCTGATTTTTCGGCTTGATTGTCCAGCAGATCCTCTTGAGTGTTCACCTGTACATCTACAGGACTTCTCAGTGATCCCAGCCACAGTGACCTGGAAACTTGGAGTCTTGTTGGATGATAGACTGTCTCTACGCCCCTTTATTGGAGTGACAGCAAAGGCATGCAATTACAATCTTCTGAATATTCGGAGAATCCCCAAATTCTTAACAATCGAGACTGTTCGCCTAGTCATCTAAACCCTTGTAACATCACACTTAGATTATTGTAATAGCTTATTGGCAGACTTGCCACCTTGCTCACTACGCTCATTATCCCTGGTCCAAAATAGTGCCGTCTGGGTGGTTCTAAACATCTCCAGGTCATCCCATGTGTCGGCCTCACGTAGATCTCTACATTGGTTGCCAATTCGAGCCAGGGCCCAATTTAAACTGTTAGTGATGGTATTTAAGGCCTTGTGCTCAAACACTCACCAAATTACAGTGGTACCTCGAGATACGAGTTTAATTCGTTCCAGACCTGGGCTCTTAAGTCGAGCAGCTCTTATCTCGAATAATGTAAATAATTTTAATTGGTTCCAGCCCTCAAAAAACTCACAAAGTTAGTCTAAATTATGCAGAAAGACATGTTTTTAATGAAGAAATGTACATGTACATATAAATTAATAATGAAGTTTCTTTCACTTAACTTGTAAACTTTCTTAAACTTTTAAATTTACATATGTTCAACTTCTCTGCCACCCAATCCTGTAGGACAGAGGTCCCCAACCCTTTTTGCACCAGGGACCGGCTTTAAGCGATCAAGAGAGGAATGGGTGAATGAATGGACGGAGGGTGGGAAGGAAGGAAGGAAAGAGGGAAGGGACAGGAACAGAGGAAGGAAGCAAGGAAACTTATGAAAGGGGAGAGTAAGAGAGGAATGAGTGAAGGGAGGGAGGGAGGGAAGAAGGTGGGAAGGAGAAAGAAAAGAAGAAATAGAGGAAGGGAAGGTAAAAGAGAGAAAGAAAAAGAGCAAGAAAGAAAGAAAGAAAGAAAGAAAGAAAGAAAGAAAGAAAGAAAGAAAGGGGGAAGGGACAGGAACAGAGGAAGGAAGCAAGGAAACTTATGAAAGGGGAGAGTAAGAGAGGAATGAGTGAAAGGAGGGAGGGAGGGAAGAAGGTGGGAAGGAGAAAGAAAAGAAGAAATAGAGGAAGGGAAGGTAAAAGAGAGAAAGAAAAAGAGCAAGAAAGAAAGCTGCAAGCACCCCCCCGAGCCCCCCAGGCCGGCTGCAACCTTTTAAAACATGCGCGCCGCTTCGCAGCTGTCTCCTGAAGCCGAACGCGGAAGTTAGCATTTGGCTTCAGGAGACAGCTCCTTGGCGCTTGTATCTCGAATTTGGGCTTGTAAGTAGAACAAAAATATCTCTCCCCTCCCAGCTCTTATCTCGAGTTGCTCTTAAGTAGAGCAGCTCTTATGTCGGGGTTCCACTGTACTTGGCGACCTACTTATCCTGGTATACACCATCAAGGGACTTATGTTTGGCAGGGAAGGGTCGGTTGACTGTCCCACGGACACGTAGAGCAACATCCAAATTGCGGCCCTTTCAACATCTGGCCCTATGTCTGGGGAACAGTCATCCCTTAGAGCTTCGGGTAGAGGAGAATTTTCTCTGCTTTGCAAGGCATTAAAGACATTCCTCTTTGATTCAGCAGATTGAAACATCCTAGTTCTAGGGATCAACAGGAGGGGAAGAAATTGGAGAGGTTGGGAATGTTTTTAACAAGTTTTGTGGTTTTATTAGTTGTGTTTTAACTAAGTGTGTATATTGTCTACTGTCTGTCTTTGTTAGTTGTTGTTGTTGTTGTTATTGTTGTTGTTGTTATTGTTGTTGTTGTTGTTGTTGTTATTATTATTATTATTATTATTATTATTATTGACTCTGAAATACTCTCACCCAATGATCATCTATTGTCTGTATGCTTTGGGAAGAAAGGGAACCTTCCCCAGAGATGGCATACATCGAAAACTTTGAAGATGGTTCAATTTTAAGCTTTTAGACACTGAAAATCTGGAAAAGACCTTTTGGGTAAAATAAGTAAAATAATGATTTTCTGTTTTGTTTTGTTTTGTTTTGTATCTCCACTTTCAGAAAAATCAGAGAATATGTTTTTTTTAAAATGAAACCAACAATCCTTAAACTTATGATTTATATATAGAAATGGGAATTGTAAAATAGGAAGTAACCATGATGCTTGGATCATAGTTGGAATGCATCTCAGCCTTGAGACCAGTTATAGCCCAGCATTTTAGGATTTGAGAGTCCAGGTTCTCAAGAAGTGGATTGTCAAGATCCCTTAAACCAAAAGCGTCAACTGAATTTCATTGAGGGCCGCATCAGGGTTGTGTTTGACCTCGGGCCCCAGAATTGGTGTGGCCAGGGTGGGCATGCTTGAAGTCACTCATGTGGGAGGCGTTTGTAAGTGGCCCAAATGCTTTGCCACCACAAATGGCCTCCCAAGTTCCATTTTCAGCCACTTGCACCCCGCCCGAGCTCCATTTTCACTTGAAGAGGCACCATGGGCCAATCCTTTGCTGTTCTTAGGGTGGCCCAGTGTGCCATATCTACCGTAAGTACTCCATGGGCCGAATCTGGCCCCTGGGCCTTGAGTTTGACTTAATCTGATAGTTTTCTATGTATGGCTCATCCCACAATACTTGTAGGTAGCTTAGATTTCATATGTATCTTTCCCTTGGCAAGATGAATGTTAATGCATTATAGCTAAAATATCTCCAAGTTGAAGTACACAAAAATGTGACTGCTTTTATTTTGAAGGTTGATATTTTCTTCTAGACTAATAAATGTGTCATTGGCTTTTCCTGTACAATATTTTCTTAAATATTTTGCTATCCACTAGATGGCATCAAAGCTACAGAGATAGGATTAAGCAGGGCAGTTGAGATAATTCCTTTTATTGGATCAAGTGATACTTGAAATTGTATTACACACATACACATTGAGAAACACAATGGAGTGGGTGTATTGAAACGCAGATGTTTATTTTCAACATTTGGTGTGCTATCTGGAAAATTATACTCCTGGTAAGTGGAAATAGCTGTATTATACCACTGTTATTTTTGTGTCCCGTCTCAAAAAATGAATTTATTAGAAAACTGGAGTGAAGTTGTATTCATGAAAAATACAATAGGTTTTTAAATCAAAATATGTGTACATCACATCTAATTTATTAGCAAATGCTGATAGCTTTCCTGAATCCTTTTTTGTACCCTATGACAATCATTAAGTGTTGTATGATTACTGACAAATGTATCTTTTCTTTTATGTATACCGAGAGCATGTGCATCAAAGAAAATTTCCTTGTGTGTCCAATCCCACTTGGCCAATAAAGAATTCTATTCTGTTCTATTCTATTCATGGGATAATCTGCATTGGGATGTGGGTGTCAGAATGGAGCAGAAAAGGGAATGTGTTGAGAAATGGGGCTGACACACAGGCAGGGCAAAGGGATTGTGGGATTTATTTATCTATTCTATTCTATTCTATTCTATTCTATATTCTTTAACAGAACTCAGGTGCCACACGGAGCCCTCTGAGAGCACATGAGGCATTGCCCTATGTCAACTCCAGCACATATGCGCGTGCTGGTCAGCTGATTTTTGGGCTTCTTTTGGGCCATTTTTGATCTCCCCATGCTTCAGGAAAGCCTCCTAAAGTTTCGGGATAGCAAAAACTGCCCAGTGGGCCAACCGGAAGTTCACTCCCAGCGTCACCCCCAGCCTCCTTTTCACTGTCAGAGGTCTTCATGAACTTCTTTGGTTTTGGACAGTTTCAGCTAGGCCTCGCACACCTCGGCCCATTTCTTCTGCAGCCAACAAAGCTATCTTGAAGGCCTCTGCAGCTGATAACAGAGCTCCAGATTGATCCAGAGCTCTGTTATCAGCTAGAGAGGCCTTCAGGAAAGCCTTGCAGAACAAATGGGCCGATGTGTGGGGTCTAATTGCAACTATCTGAAGGTAAGTAGCAAAGCAGCTCCACAGCTTCAGTGAGGCCTGCATGCATAGGCGGGGAGGGGCTGTGGAGGGGGTTGGGCATTGCCTTATGGGTGTGGGCACCCACGTGCATGCTTTCACGCATGCACCCTTTTGTCACTCAAGCCAAAAAAGGTTTTCCATCACTGCTGTGGAACAATGTCATCTTTTTCTATTCCCTCTTCTTCACAATAAAAGGACACAACCATTCTCTCTCAACCTCACTGGGTCTTGTGGGGAAAAGAGGAAGAGAAAGATGAACTGCCTTGAGTTATTTGAAAAATAGTAAAGGAAGAATACAATTAAATAAATATATAAATAAAATATCCTCAGTACTACATATAAAAATATACTGCTCAAAAAAATAAAGGGAACACTCAAATAACGCATCCTAGATCTGAATGAATGAAATATTCTCATTGAATATTTCATTTGCACAACAGGATGTGAAATTGATTGTCAGTCAGTGTTGATTCCTAAATGGGCAGTGTGCTTTCACACACGTTTGATTTACTTGGAGTTATATTGTGTTGTTTAAGTGTTCCCTTTATTTTTTTGAGCAGTGTATGTATTAAGTTCCGGGGGAAGTAAAAAATAGGCGAGAGGGAAGGGGAAAATTCTCTGTAACACTCTTAGCAGGGAAGGTGTTTTTTTTCTTTTTTAGCAATTCCCACAATATTTCTATTATGTGATTAAAATGCTGAAATGATTGGTCTCAAAAGAACTGGCTTTATTTTTTCTATTTCATTCAGCCTAGAAAAGCTGAGTTAAAAATAAGAACCTTAAGAATTAATTGGAATCAAATGCTGGTATGATAATATACTCCAATATTCTGGCTGCATAAAGTGGTTTTTCAGAGGAAAGAAAAAGGTTTGGAATTCTATTTTAGAAGGAGACTTTTTTTTTTTTTTTGCTTAACTGACATAGCAAAATCATTAACTGCAGGCCAAAGCAATATCTAATATTAGATATTCAGATTCTCTGCTTGGCAAAACCCAATCAAATGTCACATTACACCAGAGGTCTTCAAACTTGGCAACTTTAAGACTTATGGAAGTCCCTTGCATTTTGAGCAAAACTGCATCTTAAAACTACCTGAAAAATTATGACAATGAAAAGAAACTTGAAATTTTCTTTCGTTCCCATGATCTGCTTATTTACAATAGTCTTACTATCCTGGGCTATGCTTTCAATGTCTTTATTTCCACTTGGTATAATTTTGGCAACAACATTTAATCCATATTATTTGTCCAACAAAAAAGGAAAATTCCAAGAGTTAAGATGGTCCCCCCCCCCCCAAAAAAAAACACTGGTGCTCTTGCTTCAAATGAGAAATTCCTCTTCATTGTTCTGTGCTCTCAGTTTGCTATTTTACACAGTGTATTTATACTTATAAATCCACTATATATGATAGTCAATTTATATTAAGTCAAAGGCAGCTTCTAGTTCAAATACCACATCTTCTTTTAAATCTTCCGCAAAAACTTATTCTTTTTTTACAATTTTAGCATGCTTGACCAACTGCTAATCTTTAGCTTTCTTATTTCTCCCCCTTGGGTTTTTTTTTTGGGAGGGGGGAGTTGTTTTGAAAAGCAAATAGTCTTTTTTTATTCCAGATTACAAATCATTCACTCTTTCCTCCTGCTCCTGCAGAATCTTGTTGATTCTGATCCTCCTTCAGCTTCGTGGCAGCCATATTTGCTGCTGCAGCTTTGCACGGTTGGCTAGGGGCTTGCCAGTTCAGGAAGGGGAGATGTGCTTCCCCTCTACCCTCCTGGCAATCTCCCTTTGCTTAGTCCCCACTACAGGGGGTCTTAGGTCTGAATTCAGACCCTCAGGCCAGGAGTGTTTGGAGCCAACCATGGATGTCGTGGTCTGGGTTTCCAATCTCGGCAAAGGAGGAACCGGACATTTGTATAGAACTAAAACTGAAAAATACAATCCACAAAATAACGAACGCAGTTTAGACAAACAAGGAAAAGATGGCAAACTTTGAAAGAGTGAAAAGAAAGCTAGAAGAGGAAAGAAAAAAAAGTAGAAAAATGAAAGCAATATCAGACAACGAAAAGAAAGAAAGAGAAGAGAGAAAAATAGAGACTATAACAAGAAAAAAGAGTTAAAGATAGAAAAGAGGGAGAGCTAAAATAAATATGGGGGAATCAAAAAATAAAAAGAAAAGAGGATTAAAGCTTTGGAGCAGAATAAAAGAGAAGGGATAAAAGAAAAAGAAAAAGGTGTAAATTAGTAATAATAATATTTTTGAATATAAGCGTGATCATAGAAAATATGAAGATTGAAAATATGTAACTCTTGCATATGTTGTGTATGGAAAAAAATAAAAGTAATAATTTTGAATATAAGTTTGATGATAGAAAATGTTTAATTAATTTAATATTACATATGAAAAAATTGTTCATTGTAATAAAGATAAAATATAGATAATAAAATATAAATAAAATATAGATATAAGATAAAATATATGAATAACATGTAGAAATGAAGTTATAAAATACTGTAATATAAGAAAAGATGAAGATTGAAAACTAGAAGAAAATATAAAGCTAGCCATACCCTTACTGGGATTTGAAACTGGGCAGCCAGCCTATAAGGCAGTAGCTGTTAACCTCTAAGTCACAAGCTCTCCTCCTGTATTAACTTGTACCAGGGAAGAGTTATATATGTTGTTGGAGATTTTTGGTCGAATCAAGCTGATACAGGAGGAAAAGCTACTGCCTTATAGGCAGGCTACCCCGGTTCAAATCCCAGTAAGAGTATGGTTAGCTTATGAGAGCTAAATAGCTTGAATACTATACTAGTCTCTCTTGATTTTCATTATCAGCAAAAATATGATGCACACACAGTGATATAGGTGGTATGCACACACACACACACACACACACAGAATGATATCAGAATATAAATTCTAAGAAATCTTGCATCATGGTCATAAAAGGTCATGATCTTCATACAACCTAAGTTCTCTAGAGAGAGATCCATATTTGGCTTTTTGGTGCAAATAAAAATGGATAAATGGCAAAGAGTTTCATCAAATGCTGCCACCGATTCCATTATGCTAATACATGTCTTAGAAAAGAAATCAAAACAAAAGCAAATGACATCAAATCTGCTGAGATTCCTTGATCAAAATGAACATTAAACAACTTTATGCAAGGCGTACGAGCTGTTGCTCTAGTTGTTTTCATTATGTAAAATGAGAAATTCTATTTTACTAAAAGTATCAACCTAGGATTTAAGTTGTCCTAAGTGGTCTATGTTCTTCTGTGATTCTGTTATTAAACTTTTATGATCACTCGGCAGATATTTACTTGTAGAAATATAAAGACATAGCGGGCTAATATGAAAGAAAAATGAGAAATGTAGTATAGGATTTTTTCTCATTGTATTAATAAAAATTATATTAAACAGCATGACAAATGAGGAACACAGATGCTTTTCACAGTTTATAATTATTTCAAAGTAATAATATCTGAAACTTATTTCTATTGACTCATTCTAATCCTCATTGAGACAAAGTATTACTTTACTAGGGCTGAATTTAGGCACAGTGAAGCCCTAAGCAGTAGTGGTCCTATTTGACAAATACTAACAGCAGTATGGTTGTATAGACATTGGATTTGGCAAGAATGCTGCCAAGATTCATAACAAATGCATCATTTTGGGGTATCATATTGAGTCCTCGGAGAGGGGCGGCATACAAATCCAACCAATCAATCAATAAAATAAAATAAAATAAAATAAAATAAATATGTGAATGCAAGAAGAATCAAGTGTCATCTGTGTCATCAATGTCCTACAGTTAACAACTTTGTCACAAAAGTTTTCTGAACTTGACTTTTTAACAAAGGGATTTTCCCTTTTTCCTTTAGCCATGGGGCAAATATATCCTCCCAAATTCTTTTTCTTCCTGTGACTGATTTTATGTTCATCTCCTATATAATCAATGATGAGTGAGAGAGGCATAAGTAATTGTTAGGTTTGTTAATGTTAACATAAAGTTTCCCCTTAAATCCAGATTGTACAGTAACTACTTCCTGAGAATCACAAAAAATGATTCTATTTCACCATCCATTTTTGGGGGGGGGGGAGGTAAAGTCAGATGACCCCTAACCCCCAACATTTCTCCCTTAGACTCTCCACGATTGACCTCTCCAGGTTCCTAAGAGGCCAGTAAGGGGCGTACATAAGTGCACTGGTGTGCCTTTCGTCCCCTGTCCAATTGTCTTTCCTTTCTCTCACTTATCATATATATTTTCTTTCTTTCATATATCCTCTCCTCTAAGTTCACTTTACCCTTATATATATTACTAGATGTCTATTTTTCTTCCTATGTATTTGTGTATTGGACAAATGCATAAATAAAATAAATAAAATAAATAAATAATTTTCATTATAATGGGTAAAAGCAAAGAGATACTTACTTGGCCTAGGCTGATTTGAACATTACCTTCCTGTCAACATTCTGCTGTTGTCTCTTATAAGAGTGGACACAATGATGAATGAAGTGGCAAAAATAAGATTTGCTGAGTATCACAATAAGAGTGGATCCAGGTGGCAACTAGAATTTGAGCTCCCCAAACAGATTATGTTTTAGAATTGAAACAGTAAGATATTGTCTGCCTACAAACAAAACACACATATCCCAATGCTGCTTGGACTTCCTTGATTTTACAGCTTGCTGCTGTCTCTGTGATGCCCCCTTAACAGGTAATATATCTTTGACCTATGTTCTTGCTATGCTGTAAATATGGCTACTTAGTATTACTGAGAAACTCAATTAGCTTGGAGTCACCATTGTATAGACTAGTAAAATAGACTTAAAGAATTCCACAGATGAAAGGTAAGACCAAATCCAGGATATTCTTTCATGACAACAACACAATCACCTCATCTGCTTATATGAGAGGAGCCCCTAATTGCATTTCTCTGAAATATTTCGCATATAGTTAAAATCCCTTTCTTATCCTGCAGCCTATCTATAATTGTGAGGGGAAAATGTTTCCCGAAGGAGTGGCCTTTCTGTAGTCACTGTGAAAGTCATATGCCAGAGGATCAAACTTGTCAGCTCATTTAACTTGTGCACAATTGCATGCTTCACCTAATCTTGGAGGAAATGAAACAACACTTGATAAGATTGCAGAAGTTTGAGAACTGGGGGATTCATTGGTTTATTGCTTCCAATAGCCTTGATGTGTTAGGTTAGTAGGTACAAGACAAAATTCATAGAAGGAAAACATTCGGAAATATAATTTTATCGATCCATAAAGGAAAAAAAAAGTAATGCCAATGGTTCTACACTAGAAGGCAACTTATTTATTTATTGATTGATTTGATTTGATTTGATTTGTATGCCGCCCCTCTCCGTAGACTTGGGGCGGCTAACAACAGTAATAAACAGCATGTAACAAATCTAATGTTTAAAATAATTAAAAAACCCTTATTAAAACCAAACATACACACAAACATTACATGCATAAATTGTACAGGCCTAGGGGGAAAAGGGTAGTTCAGTTCCCACAAGCCTGACGACAGAGGTGGGTTTTAAGGAGCTTACGAAAGGCAAGGAGGGTGGGGGCAATTCTGATCTCTGGGGGAAGCTGGTTCCAGAGGGTTGGGGCCGCCACAGAGAAGGCTTTTCCCCTGACATTGTTTAGTTGACGGGACCCGAAGAAGACCGACTCTGTGGTACCTAACAGGTTGCTGGGATTCGTGTGGCAGAAGGCAGACCCGGATGTATTCTGGTCCGATGCCATGAAGGGCTTTATAGATCATAACCAACACTTTGATGCTCAACTCAATAGTTTATTAAGGAACATTGTGGGAGCTGTTACTTCCAGACTGACAGATTTGTCTCTCAGGGGCTGTGAGAGGGAAGAACAGGGAGTCAAGCTATTTTCCAAAACACCTGGGGGTAGGGCAAGAAGCAATGGGTGGAAATTAATCAAGGAGAGAAGTAACTTAGAACTAAGGAGAAATTTCCTGACAGTTAGAACAATTAATCAGTGGAACAACTTGCCTCCAGAAGTTGTGGGTGTTCCCACACCAGGGGTGGATTCTACTTACTTTCCCCATCGGTTTGCATTGCGATGGAAGTGCACGTTTTGTGCACAACCATCACTTCCCAGAAATGAGCATCTGAGCATGCGCAGTACTATTTTAAAAAAGCTTCTGAGCATGCACAAAAGTAAAAAACAAGATGAGAGAACTGGCTCAGGGGCATGGCAGGCCTGGGTCGCTGCCGGTCCGAACTGGGAGGAATCCACCTCTGTCTGACACTGACATTTTAAAGAAGATTTTGGATACTATTTGTCTGAAGGTGTATACAAACACCTTCAAAATCACCTACAAAAAGATATGGACAAAATTGAATGGGTCCAAAGACGGGCTACAAGAATGGTGGAAGGTCTTAAGCATAAAATGTATCAGGACTTAATGAACTCAATCTGTATAGTCTGGAGGACAGAAGGAAAAGGGGGGACATGATCGAAACAATTAAATATGTCAAAGGGTTAAATAAGGTCCAGGAGGGAAGTGTTTTTAGTAGGAAAGTGAACACAAGAACAAGGGGACACAATCTGAAGTTAGTTGGGGGAAAGATCAAAAGCAACGTGAGGAAATATTATTTCACTGAAAGAGTAGTAGATCCTTGGAACAAACTTCCAGCAGACGTGGTAGATAAATCCACAGTAACTGAATTTAAACATGCCTGGGATAAACATATATCCATCCTAAGATAAAATACAGAAAATAGTATAAGGGCAGACTAGATGGACCATGAGGTCTTTTTCTGCCGTCAGACTTCTATGTTTCTATGTTTCTATGGTTTCCTGCCTAAGCAGGAGTTTGGACTAGAAGACCTTCATGGTCCTTTCCAACTCTGCTATTTCTATTTCTCCTATCTCAAGGACACAACATCTTTAGTATTATGTGTGTGTAAGTTTTCAACTTTTGGGAATCCAATAATCTCTGTGCCATTGAGTTCATAAATACAACTTATATGTAGTAGAGTTTAAAACAAATGTTCTGTTCTTTAACTGGTTCTCCATTTGCTTTCAATTAAAAAAAAAAAAACAATTTCAGAAAAAATTTCCATGGTAGAAAATTGTGCTTTTACATTCAGTCAGTTATTAAATGGCCAAGAGAAATATGAGCATGCCCTTTTCTTTAATCAGAACTACCAGCAGTTTGCAGTTTCTCTGACCTTCCATATGTCCATTAAATTTATTACTCTTTATCTCACAATAGCAGTTTCTGAAAAATTAGTGTGAGGGTTTTATTATTATTATTGTGGGGTAGAAAAACCTTGGAAATGGTCCAGGATGACTTTTCTTAGGTTCTTATCTGTAATCTCTATTTTAAAGATATACAACACATTTTCCTTTGGGCTGATTTTGAATAATAACTGAGAAGCTACAGCTTATTCAGAATATGACAGCCTGATTGCTCCATAAGATTTGCCAGTTTTGAATTAAAATATTTGCGATTAGGATTTCTGAAAATCATCTGTTCCAACATTTATCCATACTTCCATCAGTGTCCCAATTAACATCTCAGAAATAAATCAGAGTCCAAACCTTGGCCTTCTTCCAATTTATTAACAGAACCATTTGGGATACCAACTGTAGTCAAACCAATACTAACTTTCCTTACAGTTCTCTTCCCAGGTTAAGATTCATCTATTGTCCCCACACCCACAAATTCATCACATGGACCACTCTGGTTCTTTCAATATTTACAATTCACCCCTGTATTTCCGGCTGGTGCTGAACAAAAGATGACCTTGAATCTTTCAAAAGAATTTGTTGCAACTAGAATTTTTCCCTCTCATGCAACCACACCTCCTCAATTCCCACAGTACTATTCTACATGTGGCAAGCCAAAGTCTCCAAGCTTTGGCCTGGCGATTTCCTTCTAAAGATTCTGGTTTAAATTTTTTTTTATGTGGCATCTAACATAACAGCCTTTTCTGTGACTCAGTCTTGATTGTGAAATATGTTCTTCTCATAAGCATTCATATAATGCCATTCATTTATATTTACATATTGCTGTCTGATTAAAACTGTGTCAAGAGCTATTAATGAATAGTTGATTTTCCTTTCCCTAGTAGTAGTAGTAGTAGTAGTAGTAGTAGTAGTAGTAATGATGATGATATATCTGCCAAGAAAAATAGGAGACAGAGGGCTATTGAAAATCCATCAAACTGTAGAAGAAAAATGAAGTTTGATTATGTGAACCAAAATATAGAAAAATTGTTGCAGGCTGTGAAAATGGATATCATTATAAAAAAACAGAAACAAAGACAGAATATAAGGAAAAACAACTGGACGACAGATTAAATAGGTGGAAAACCAAAGCTTTTCATGGACAACACTTGAAAAACATTGAAGAAAAATGTGATGACAAGCTTACATGGGCATGGCTTAAGATGGGAACCATCAAGAAAAAGAATGGAAGGTTTAATACTTGCATAAAATAGGCACTACAAACTAATGTCATGAAAGCTAAGATACAAAAATCCACTGACAATCCAAACTGCCAACTTTTCAACAACAAAGTTGAAATTGTTTCCCATTTCATATGTGAATGCAGCAAAATTGCACAGATTGATTACAAAGCTATTCATGACCGAGTTGCTAAATTAACCCACTGGTCATAATGTAAAAACTATGACTTACCTGTATCCGAAAAGTCATGGGAACATAAGGTGTAAAAAACTGTCAAAAATAAGAAGGTGAAGGTCTTGCGGGACTTTCGAATACAGACTGATCATTATTTGGAACACAATATGCTCCAGATATCACCGAATCAAACTGAAGCATTCAATTTATTGATATTGCTGTACCAAGAGACACCAGAGTTGAAGAAAAAGACCTGAAAAAAAACATCATAAAATATTGCAACCTGGCCATCGAAAGTATGCAATTATGGATAAAATGTAACAATAATACCCATTGTTGTTGGTATGATACCACACTTGATACCATGTCCAAGAATTTTGCAAAATACATCAACAAATTGCCGCTTCCTGATATAGCACCAGCAGAGCTGCAAAAGACTGTGTTACTTGGAACAATGTACATTTTAAGAAGATACTTGGTTGGTATCTAGGATGCTGGCAGTAACCCTTATCAACCATCAGAGCCAGTCAATGATATTTGTGATACATTATTTAATGTTCAGTTGACTGAGTTTCATGTTTAATGAATAAAAGTTTTTCATAATCACCATCATCATCATCATCATCATCATCACCACCACCATTATCATCATTTTAGCCATTACCTATTCACTACAGGATGAAGGCATCTTCTGCATGTCTCCAACAAATACAGTCCTGAACTTCCTTTTATCAATTGTGTCTGCAATACTTGTTGAAGACGTTATCCATCCTGTTTTAGATCTCTTTTATGATCACTTTAGTCTCTTTTGTGGATGCTGATTTATAATATTCCTTGCTATTTTGGGCAATATCTGAAAGAGGATATACTAATATCTTAGATAAATAAAATATAAATAATTTCTCACTGAATGATGATGTATTTGCCATTGTTGGTCCCAGTTCTGGTTCACATCAACAGTGTTAGAATGAACCTTATAACATTCTGGGTTAAAAGCAGGGGAGGGCTACTGCCTGGACAGTGGGGGGGGGAAAGCAGTGGGGTAGCTTATGCATCCTGCATAAGCCACGCTTATGGTAGCCCTTCACTGGTTAAAAGCAACAATTAAATAGTTAATATTAGTTCAGAGACTCCAAATCAGAATCATGCTGAATGTATTCAAGTACTTAAGCCAAGCTTTCTATTAAAAAGGATTAAAGATAAATAGCAATACTCTTTATGGGAAGAATGAATTGTAGGCAAACAAATGACTATGCAAAAGAAACCATCTGAAAACAATAAGTAAAGGTAGGAGAATTTCTGAATGCACATTTGCCATCTGTACTCATTCCAAATTTCCGAATCCACACCTTGAACATGTTTCAGCTGTAATTTTTCTTGCCATATCGATTGACTTTTTTTTCTACTTGAAAGAAAAGTTGAAAGACTTCATGGGAAGACAGGACAGGATTGCAAAGAATGATGCCATGGATTATGGCTGATTAAGTGAACAAATGAGCCATGCCAATTCTGAAAAGAATGTTAATCTAGAAACAACCCTCAGTTTCTGTACCCAAGTATAAGTAGTCCTTCTTTGGCAAACCAAACTTGGGACCACCAGCTCAATAATTATGAAGCAGTTATTAAGTGAAACCACGGCTGAGTTTAGGATATTCAGCTTTTCTTTACAGATCTATGGAAGTTGTAAACAACAAGATTGGTTGCAAAATCACCTTTTCATCACCACTGTAATTGCAAAGTTATTGGTGAGTGAGGCAGTCACTAAATGAGAACTGTGGTCTGTTACACAGACCAGTTGATAGAATTTGTTCACACAATACAAACTGAAAGACAAGTGTCAATCCCACTCGATAGGCCTGATTAGAAAATCAACTTCACAGCAAGGCTGCCTCTGCAACTACCTTTGTTGAGATAATATTATTATAGCATATTAAGATGCTGTAACAACTGAATCTTGCAAGTCTACTGTATATTGTGCTGTGCCTCCTTCTCCTTCTTATAGTTCAATGGGTTTTGGAGGCTTCTGCCTGAGCCACTATTTCCGTGATACACAGAGCTATATTGGACGGCATACAAGGTGTTGCACTATATCAGCTCCAGCGCACATGCGCGCACAAGCCAGCTAATTTCCAACCTTGGGGAAGGACATTTTACATTCTGGAGGCTTCAGGGAAGCTTCATGAAGCCCCAGAATGTGAAAAACAGCCCAACGGATGTTCTGGATTCTGGTTAGAACTTTGGTTAAATTGGAAATAACGCTTACTGAATGCAGGGTTTTATAAACAAAAACTCCATCTTTATTTCTCCTCTCCTCTGTGTTCAAAATGCATTACAGGCAGTCAAATTCTTTCATCTCATTTCTTCACGATCAGAGCACACAAGCATTTCTCCAGCACTCCTCCCTTATCTGAAGATTTATGGCTAGGCTGCGGTTAGTCCAAAGCAATAAAAACAGCTGTTAAATAACAGAGAAACGACTAGCTTACTTTGTAGCCGTATTGTGACACATCCATGATGGATTTACAACATTGAAAACTCCGCCCTTCTTCTCCGCTGGCACCCAGACGTGATGAATAAATCACTTAAGTAATTAACCCTTTCCTCCTCTTAATATTTCTTCCCTAACACTTCTTCTCTGTGTCTCTGCACCCGCCTGAAATGCAGATTTAACCATCTATTATCTGTCTCTTCTTCACTGGAGTCTGGGCTCATAGCAACATCCTGTGGCTGGCCTCCCACCTGTTCTGACACCTGTAACCCAGGACCTGCCACTAATTCATAAACACTATCTGTATCAGAATCTGCAAAATCTTCAACATCTTCCAACCGACCAGGAGTATATACAACAATGGACAAAACGGAAGTTTGGAAAATGGACTTCCAGTTTCTCCGTTGGGCTGTTTTTCACATTCCAGGGCTTCAGGAAGCTTCTCTGAAGGCTCTGGAGTGTGAAAAACAACACAACTGGCAAACTGATAGACCATTTTTCCAAACTTCTGATTTGTCTGTTTGCCCATATTTTCACTGTCCCATGCTTCAGTGAGATTTATGTGCATGCATGGAGATGGGGAGGGGCAGCATGGGGGTGTACATGCATGGGGGGAGGAAATGGGTTGTGGGCACTTGTGTATGTGCTAGCACATTCACACTCGCCCTTTTGGCATGCAAACCAAAAAAGGTTTGCCATCACTGCACTATCTGCTTTAAGCAACTTTAAAAAAAATGCTTCAGCCCATTTTGCCTGGGCAGCAGTTCCTTCATATGTCTATCAAGGTCAATTTTCTTCAGATCTACATGGGATTTGATTAAAGAACTGCTTCTTCCCCTATGGAACTGGTGGCATTCTCCCAAAGGCTTGGCTCAGCCACTTTGAAGGCTTTTTCAGGTTCCAAGGCATAGCAACACTTCCTTTGTGAGATGGGACCACCTCATTGCTTCAAGGAGGGTCATTTCTATGAGGAAAGGTCCATCACAATGATTTTTCAGTATGCCAACAACTGCCAAGGCCATTACAGTTGAACAAATGCCGACTCTAATTTGGGATTTGCTACTGACAGGCTGGACTAAAAGAGAAAATGTATTATGCAGCCTGACCTCAATTTGCAAATAATCCAGATATACCAGATTTGTGTGTGTGTGTGCGTGTGTGTATTTCCACTTAGCCTTCTGTGTAAAATCTTATCTAAAGTGAAATTTTAATTAATTTCCCAGAGATACTTTCAGCAGCTGCAGAACTGCTTGGTTTAATTAATACTGGTATCTAGGGCAGATGCCTCATTTTGCTGTAAAAGCCTTAAGGATAATTCTCCCCTCCCTCTTTTTCCCCAGGAAAGCCTATCTAATTGTCATAACTCTGCTTTATTTCTGCTTTTTACCAACAGAGTTCTCTGAAAGAACTGATTGTAAATTTTTGTCTCTACTAATCTGGGTAATAGTGGATAACACTAAATTTTGGCTACAAGCTCCAGCCAGCTGTCTCTGGGGAGTTTTGATGCTAACACATCTGGATAACACTAGGCTACGAACAACTGGTCCTGGCTGAGAAGATATCTCCTCCAGCCCTTGGGTCAGAAATTGGATACAGGAAATGGGCTGGTGGTTAAAGGGATTGAGCTTAATCTGATGTTGAAATTCAAATTTAGGGCTTGTTGTTATGTTACCACCTATTAGGTTTCCTTTAAACACCTTCTATTACAGTCATAAGTAAATTGAGGCATCACATGATTGGATTCCACTTTACCACAGTATTTTTTATAATGGATATTAAGTAAAACCATGATCATTAAGCAAATCCACTCCCCCTACTCCTCGTGGCTTTACTGGAAATAAATACTGGAAGCCATTGAAAAAGTCACAAAACTTGATTACTTGATTGTGGGGCACTGCTTATGAATGCATATGGCCACTGCAAAGCCTGTGGAAAATGCAAACCAGATCCCAGAAGATTTTGTGAAGATTTCTTTTGCAAACTTGATATCAAATGGCTACACAGACTACATTTTAGGCTTGGGGGATTACAATGTTTGTGGCTTGTACTGCAGGGTCCCTAGTGGATCATTCATATTTGTGAGGCAATGGAAATAGAAATCCAATGTTTCAGAAGAGATTAAAAAAATATTGATTTAGATGTCATGGTATCCAATTTGTTCAGTATGGAACAGTACACTGGTATTACATTCTAACATGCTAAAAATGAAATAGTGAATAGAAAGTAAGGAAAAGTGAGGAAATAGCTAAAATATAAGTAATACACTCAGTAAAAGTCTGCGGAGTCTGCCCCGAGGTCTGTGGAGAGGGGCGGCATACAAATCTAATAATAATAATAATAATAATAATAATAATAATAATAATAATAATAATATATTAGGAAAATAATAAAACCTGTTTATTCATGTTGGAACATGACTTTTTATGCCTTTGAATCATTAATGATTCATAGAGACCGCCTGGAATAGTCTTGCAGTTTTCTTGGCCGCATTTTTGGAAGTAGTTTGCCATTGCCTCCTTCCTGAAAGTGCGTGACATAGGTCACCTAGATGGCTCCAGGCAGAACTAGAACTCAAGGCCTATTGGTTTCAGGCCTGATGCCTTTCACCACTACACCAAACTGTCTAACATGAATACACAATAGTGGTAAAAATTAGATATTCCTACATAGCTCTGCATATACCAGGTTAAAAATGAAGCACAATGGGGCAATTCATTTTAAAATGAGCAGTTATAACTTACGTTGTCTGACTTTATTGTGGCTGATTTGACCCAGACTAAAACCTGATTTCTGATATCCCTATCATCATCATCATGGTATTCGTCATTATTATTATTATTATTATTATTATTATTATTATTATTATTTAGATTTGTATGCCACCCCTCTCCGAAGACTCGGGGCGGCTCAGAGAATAGATACAAACATAAGCATGTAGCACAAATCTAATAATTTAAAATACAGCTAAAAAGCCTAGTGTAACACGCAATCCTACAGTCCAATCACACCATACCTTACATTTATTGATCAGAGGGGCAAGGTCTAATTGCCCCAAGCCTGGCGACCTAGATGGGTCTTGAGGCTCTTGCGGAAGGCGAGGAGGGTGGGGGCAGTACGAATCTGTGTGGGGAGCTGATTCCAGAGAGCCGGTGCCCCCACAGAGAAGGCTCTTCCCCTAGGCCCCGCCAAATGACATTGTTTGGTTGATGGAACCTGGAGAAGGCCAACTCTGTGGGATCCAACCGGCCACAGGGATTTATGTGGCAGAAGGTGGTCCCGTAAGTAATCTGGTCCGATGCCATGTAGGGCTTTGTAGGTCATCACCAACACTTTGAATTGTGTCTGGAAACCAATGGGCAACCAGTGCAGTCCGTGGAGACATGGGAATATCTGGGTAGACACATGACCGCTCACACGGCTGCATTCTGCATGATTTGAAGTTTCCGAACACTCTTCAAAGGTAGCCCCATGTAGAGAGCATTGCAATAGTCAGACCTTGAGGTGATAAAGGCACGAGTGACTGTGAGCAAGGACTCCCTATCCAAATAGGGCCACAACTGGTGTACCAGGCAAACCTGGGCAAATGCTCCCCTCGCCACAGCCGACAGATGATGCTCTAAAGTCAGCTGTGGATCGAGGAGGACACCCAAACTGTGGACCACCTCTGAGGGGGGTCAGTAAGGGGGTCATGTTTAATTTATACTTCAATTGAGAAAAAGATTTTGTTTAGCTGGCAGAAATTATATGTGACAACATTTTACTTGAAAAGCATAATAATATTTTTATTTTAAGCAACCCACAGTCATACTAATGAGATGGACAGTTATATAAATTTTATATAAAAATATAAATAAATAAAAGCAATTCAATGAATTAGTTTCTTTAATTACCTTTTACATCAATGTGGCATACAAGTCAATTTTTATAAGACCAATGAATATGAAGTTAATGTTTTCTAAAAGCTTTAGTAAATCTATGCAGTTTATACTTATACATTTTGCATACCACTGTATTTCAATATTTAAATTGTTGATGTTCATTTAGTAAATAAGTATGATGCAGTTTCATATTGGAGATGTGTTTCCAGATGGATTTTGGAGATCCATATTCAGAGGTCCAGATCACATCTGGACATAATATTGTATCTCAGCAAATCAATTTGATTGATTCCTATGAAACAGGCTACTCTGTATGTCTCTGATTGATTGATCATGTGCCATCAAATCAGACATAACCATTTTAATCCATGCTTTGCTTTTCTGAAAACCAACATTAATTTTCCCTGAGCTGTTTCCCAAAGGTAGAAATCCATCTGAATGTAGACAATAGAAATAATGGCTCTATTAGTTTAATTAGCCCCATTCTGGCTGATCATTTGATTGGCTGGGAATCATGGAAATTGCAGTTCGACAAATCTATTGAGAATCACATTGCAAAAAGATGTCCTAAATCGGTGATTCTCAACCATTTATTTATTTTTTATTTATTTATTTATTCATTTGTCCAATGCACAAATACATATGAAGAAAAATAGACATGTAGTAATATATATAAGGGTAAAAGTGAACTTAGAGGAGAGGATATATGAAAGAAAGAAAATATATATGATAAGTGAGAGAAAGGAAAGACAATTGGACAGGGGACGATAGGCACACCAGTGCAATTATGTACGCCCCTTACTGGCCTCTTAGGAACCTGGAGAGGTCAATCGTGGAGAGTCTAAGGGAGAAATGTTGGGGGTTAGGGGTTGACACAATTGAGTCCGGTAATGAGTTCCACGCTTCGATAACTCGATTGTTGAAATCATATTTTTTACAATCAAGTTTGGAGTGGTTCGTATTAAGTTTGAATCTGTTGCTTGCTCTTGTGTTGATGCGGTTGAAGCTGAAGTAGTCATTGACTGGTAGGACATTACAGCATATGATCTTGTGGGCAATACTCAAATCGTGTTTTAGGCACCATAGTTCTAGGCTTTCTAGGCCCAGGATTGTTAGTCTATTTTAGTAGGATATTCTGTTTCGAGTGGAGGAGTGAAGGGCTCTTCTGGTGAAATATCTTTGGACATTTTCAAGGGTGTTGATGTCTGAGATGTGGTATGGGTTCCAGACAGATGAGCAGTAGTCTAGGATGGGTCTGGCAAAAGTTTTGTAGGCTCTTGTGAGTAGTGTGAGATTGCCTGAGCAGAAGCTGCGTAGGATCAGGTTAACAACTCTAGAAGCTTTTTTGGCAATACTGTTGCAGTGGGCTTTAGCACTTAGGTCATTCGATATTAGTATTCCAAGGTCTTTTACTGAGTGTGGGTTGGCTGTGAGAATTTGTTTATTCAGTTCGTATGTGCGGTTTGGATTCTTTTTGCCGATGTGGAGGGTAGAGCATTTGTTGGTTGATATTTGAAGTTGCCAGGTGTTAGACCAGTCTGAGACAAAGTCCAGGTCTTTTTGGAGAGTGAGTGTATTGTCAGTGGTGTTGAAAAGTTTCACATCGTCGGCAAAAAGAACACAGTTGCTTTCGATATGGTCACAGAGGTCATTGATGTAGAGAATGAAGAGAGTAGGACCTAGTACGCTTCCCTGGGGAACGCCGCTTATGACAGGGACGGGGGTGGTAAGACATGCAAGATGCCACAGAAATCACCTAACAGTATCACAATGCTTAAATTCTTATAAAAGTTTCTGTCTAGGTCTCCTTTTCTCACTCCCTCACCATTACAACAAAAATGTAATTTTGTTTTGAATGATGATGCATTCTTGTAACCCAGAACATAGATCGTTATTTCATTTGCAAGTATGATTGGTCAATGAGAAGTCCAATATCCTCCCACTGGATACTGGAAAAGGCATCTGGAAAAGTACATTGTGACTTGACCTAAAAACCATAATAAACATTTTGTCAGTAAGGAGGGAAATTATGAACATATAAGAACAAAACAAAAAGAAAAGAAATCAAATGGAAAATGTCCCACTACAAATGAAAATTAAAATGATTACCATATTTTTTTTTTTTTAAAAATTCTATTTAGATTGTTACCTAGCAATGGGATTCACTCATTAGGGCAGTGGTGGGTTGCTCCCAGTTCGGACCAGTTCTTGGAATCGATAGTGGTGGTGGTAGGAGGCTCCGCCCACCTGCCCAGGATACTTCTGCACATGCAGAAATAAAAATGTATACGATTCAAGTGGAAGACCAACAGAGATTGAAAGCTCAATCATATGCTTTCAGTTGCCATAGTGATTGTTATAAAGTATTAGCTTTTATTTTGTAAAAAGTTGAGGAACAACAACTTGACTAGTAAATAGTTGATATGCCCTGGAAATTCCCTGCAGGATTGCATACAGAAGATGTTCCTTTAATGTCTAGATCGATAGGAAGGTTTAGATCATTAGTGTAAATAATATTATTGCTTTCTTCATCAGGATGCTGATTGCATAAACAATTATCCATGACTTGAAAACCATGTGACATGTTGTGAAGAAGGTAAACTACTATAAATATTGATCACTAAGCCCTGCTGGTGCAATGGTTAGAATGTAGGATTGCAGGCTAACTTTGCCCAATATTAGAAGTTCAGTTCTGACCAGCTCAAGGTTGACTTAGTCTTCCATCCTTCTGTGGTTGCAAACCATAAAATAGTGCTGTAAAGCACTGTGGAGCAGTATAAAAGTGTAAGTGCTATTGCTACTGTACTAATTTACCAAACTTTGTGAAGAAATTGGAATAAATCACATACATCTTTTCCAAAAGAGAAAGAGGAGATTGATTGATATGAAAAATATACTGATAAACTGAAAAATGAGATATTGGCTTTCTTTATTTTAAACAAATAAAATATTTTTGTGTAATTAGTGATGAATAAATGCTTGGCCTACAAAGTTATCTTGGTGAATAACTTTAATCAATTCTAGCATTAATGCAAAACTAAAAATATATTACCGTTTTCAGACAAAATGGATGTTTTCAGAGATATGTTAAGGATTTGGACTGTGAATATAAAGGATAGCACTATTATCAAGTTTCCCAGTGTTGCTGCAACAAGCAATAATTATTCATATTGCAAAATGATGAACCTGCTATGAAAATGAAAACTTAGAATTGTTTCCAAATATATCCATTCATAACCATGGCTGGTTGTGAAATGACTTTATTGAAGCAAAATTAAATCAATCCAGTTTCATTTCAAAGAGTCAGAAGAATTTAGTAGATATATGTACAATTGCAATTTGAAAATAATGTCCTTAGACTGAATTTTGGATAAGGTAAAGCACAAATAACTTCAGATTGCAATCAGTGAATCAATCAAAATCATTGTACAATTTTCAGTGTCTTCATTGTGCAAGTTGGGATTTTATGCATTCAGAGACTACACATTTATAAACATAAAATCTGCAACAATGGATAGTATGTTGGGAAAATAAGAGGAAGGAGTATTATGCATGTTCAATACCTTTGGTTGCTTATAAACTGATAAGGCAGGATAAAAATTTAATAAATAAATAAATACATTACAAATTTTAGTTCTAGTTGAGCTAGAGATGAGACTGTTCTTGTCTGTTGGTTTGCTTAATATAAAAAGAAATCTGTATAACTATCAAGTCTAAATGTACTGTCGCTGTAGAGGGGAAAAAATTAAATCTCATTAAACTTCCATTTGCTTTATTTCATAGCACATTAGAAGTGAGAATAAACAACCATGCAAGCAGATATAATAATTAAGCAATTTTGAAAGATAAAGATTTATTCGCAGCATCTTCTGCTCAAGATAAAATTGCAAAAAAAATATTTTCTGATAATAAACAGTCCTTACAGGTCCCATTTTATCCTGTAATTTGACTCATAGCTGCAATTTTCCAAGTACAAGTGTAAAATGCAACAAGATGACATAGAACATTGTTGTTGTGGCCAGCTGCCCAGGACGGAGGCAGGCCACAACAAATATGATATATGAATTCAGGGTCCATCAGCTAAAACGGTTGGAAATCAATATCCTAATTGGATAAAGTAGAACATAAGAAAGTAGCTCTTTGTTTATGATGCCTTACTTCTAACATTACTACAAACAGACACAGAGGAAATAAACAGTATTTTAAAATATATTATTCACTGCTTTTCCAGACCCTTGTGATACAAAATAGCAGAAATTCCTATCAGTCATAAAAGTACTTGATACTCCAGCTAAATTGTGAAAACAGACAATAATGTCATGGAAATTGAAAACCTTAAGATAGCAAATATATTAAAAAAAATCTTTTAAAAGGAGCCCCAGAAGGAGCCAACCACAGAGGTCTCAGAAGATAATAGATCATGAATGAAAAGATATGTTTTCTACGACACACCAATCTTATTGATCTCAGTCATGAGCCATGAAAGAAGACTTCTAAAAATACCTATGAAGCACATATCTCAGAAAAACGTATTTAAATCAATAGCAACACTTTGAATTGATCAGCACAGCCTGCAAGGTCTTTGTGTGATCTGTGCATTCCCCAGAGTCATGATGAGCCTTTGATACGATCAGGTCCTTTTTAATATTGCAATATAAAGTAGTTCTATAGAAGATCTAAGGAAGATGACAGCTAGGGCTCTAACATTCTCACAGAAACCTGGAGCTCACAAAAGCAAAACTTGGATCTCTAGCTTAATTCTTAATTATACATATACCTATGGGGCATACATAAGTCTCACTGTCAGGTTTAGAATTCAATAATTACAGAAAGGTTATCTGAGTGCTACTTCATGCTTTGTTTGGATAAATACTCCATTGCTTAGAAAAAAAGGTAAGTTTGGGCAGTCAGAAATAAAATGAAGGATTTGATGTGCCGGTTTCTTTTCTGTAAGTGATCACATCTTCCACAGTAATCCTTATGTGTGACTGGAACAATCTGGAACTGAACACATTCAAAACTGTAGAAAAGGTGCTAGACTTTAGGAGAAACCCTCCCATTCTACCACCTCTTACAATACTAGACAACACAGTATCAACAGTAGATACTGTTCTAACAACAGTAGATAATAGGTTCTAACATTTTTCAAGGCCAAAAATGGTCACCTAACATCAAAACATCATCAAAAAAGCACAACAAAGAATGTTCTTTCTGTGCCAACACAGGAAGCTCAAACTTTCCAAGGAGCTGCTGATACAGTTCTACAGAGGAATTATTGAGTCTGTCATCTGCCCCTCTATAACTGTCTGGTTGGGTTCTGCAACCCAACAAGACAGACACAGACTTCAGAGGATAATCAGAACTGCAGAAAAACAATTATTGCCAATCTGCCTTCCATTGAGGACCTGTATTTACATTACTATTATTATTATTAGTCTTCTCATCATTCCTATCACCCATCTCCTCCCACTTATGACTGTATGATGTAACCAGTTGTGTGCATCCTTACAAGGAACAATAAAATATGATACAGAAGGGAAAGCAAATATAGTACAAAACTTTTTTAAAGAATTATATAAAAATGATAATATTGAGGAAGATGAAGTATTTAAATATTTAGAAAGCTCGGAGTTACCTCAACTAACAGAAGAACAACCGGAGAGGATGGAAAGTCCTATAACAATGGAAGAACTCCTTACAATTATTAAAAGGCAGAAAAATAATAAGGCTACCGGACCAGATGCCATTCCAGCAGAGTGGTATAAAATAGAAAATGAGACAACAAAAAGAATATATTACAAATTTTTAATGAATGCAGGCAAGACGGTAAAATCCCTAAAACATGGTCTGAATCTTTGATAACCCTAATTCACAAACCTGGTACAGCAACGGAAAAAATTAAAAACTATAGACCAATATCGTTATTAAATGTTGATTATAAAATATTTACTGCAATATATGCAGATAGGTTAAAAACAATTATAAATAGTAAAATCCATCAAGACCAAAATGGTTTCTTGCCAGGTAGACAGATTAGAAATAACCTTAGAACAATTATTAATGTATTAGAATATTATGAACAACACCCAGAAAAAACATTAGCATTAATGTTCTTAGATGCCCAAAAAGCTTTTG
Organism: Erythrolamprus reginae; assembly: GCF_031021105.1. Taxonomy (NCBI): domain Eukaryota; kingdom Metazoa; phylum Chordata; class Lepidosauria; order Squamata; family Dipsadidae; genus Erythrolamprus; species Erythrolamprus reginae. The sequence continues at coordinate 120,165,464 of NC_091950.1, forward strand.
ACAACGTTAATTGGATATTTATAAAAATGCAATTAAATAAAATGAGATTTGGTCCTAAATTTGTTAACTTAATAGATGCCATTTACTCAGAGCAAACAACTAAAATTATATTAAATAATGACCAATTAGAAGCTTTTAAAATAAACAAAGGATTTTGATAAGGATGTCCCATTTCACCCTTACTCTTTATTATGTCTTTAGAAACCCTATTAATAAAGATTAGAGCAGATTCAAGGATAAAAGGCTTAACTGTTGGAAAAGAGACATACAAAGTTCAAGCCTTTGCAGATGACTTGACTTTTATTATTGAAGATCCAATTGCAACAGCTCCAAGATTAATCTGGATAATAGAACAATATGGTAAGGTAGCAGGTCTAAAAATAAAAAAAATAAAACACAATTTATAACAAAAAATATAAATAAAACTCAAGAAAGTAATTTGGAATGCATTTCTGGAATTAAGATAGTTAAAAAAGTTAAATACCTGGGAATCTGGCTAACTTCCAAAACAATAACATTAAAAAATGATAATTATATAAAATTAATTAAGGAAATTTAAAAAGATTTAGAAATATGGAACAACTTAAAAATATCTTTTCTGGGTAGAATTGCCACAATCAAGATGAACATTCTACCCAAAATCTTGTTCTTGTTTCAGGTAATCCCAATAAATCCAGGGGGAAATTTTTTCAAAGATTTAACAAATATGGTTAAAAAATTCTTATGGCAAGGTAAAAAGGCAAGAATAAAAATAAATATGCTAGAGGACATAAAAGAGAGAGGAGGCTTTGCCCTCCCAAACTGGAAATTATATTATCAGGCAGCCGCCTTAACATGGATTAAAGACTGGATAACTTTGGAAGATAAAAGAACATTAAAATTAGAAGGTCATAACCTTATGCTTGGCTGGCATGCCTTTGTTTGGTATGATAAAGATAAAAATCATTCATATTTCAAAAGACACACATTAAGAAAATACCTATTGGAGGTATGGAAACATATAAGGAAAAACCATTTTTTAACCATCCCTGATTGGGTGGCCCCTCTAGAAGCAATTATACACCCAAATTCTATTAAGGATACAAAAATAATAAGATATAAAGATTTGTTAGATGATCAAATGAAGTTAAAATCTAGAATTAAATTACAAGAACAAGGAACAATAATTGATTGGTGGCATTACGCACAGATTAGATCTAGATACCAGAAGGATAATAAAAATAAAAAAATTATTGAGTAATTTAATTACTATCAATCAAAATAGAACAATTGGGAAAATATATAAATATTTGATTGCCCATAAGAACATTGAATTAACTTTAAAAGATAACATGATAGCTTGGTGCAAGAATATAGGTAAAGATATAGACATAGACACATGGGAGAAAGTTTGGATACATAATTGGAAAATGACAAAATCAGTGTCTATGAAAGAAAACCAAATTAAAATGTTTTATAGATGGCATCTCCCACCATGTAGAATAGCAAAAATGTTTCCCAAGACTTCCCCATTATGTTGGAAATGCAAGAAAGAAATAGGGACCTACTACCATCAATGGTGGACATGTGGTAAAGCTAAAACGTATTGGAAAATGATAGAGAGAATGATAAAAGAAATAGTTATGCAAAATATAGAAATCACCCCGGAGTTTTGTTTGTTAGGAATTACTAACCAGGTTTATAAGCAAGAAATTTTATATTTAATTGTACATATTTTAACCGCGGCAAGAATTATATACGTGCAAAATTGAAAAGGGGAAAATATCCCCAAAGAGGAAGAAGTCATTATAAAAATATTAGACTGCGCGGAAATGGATATGATGACAAGACGATTAAACGACCAAGAAGAAACAAAATTTTATGAAACATGGAACAAAATCTATATATGGATAGACAAGAAAAAAATAAAAGAAAATTAAACTCAAAATATGTAAAGAAGCAAATATATATGTAATGGTTGAGATTTACCTTTTTTAAAGAATGGTACTAGAATTAGTTTACATATACAATAGTAATAAGATGAGAAGAATGTTTGATTTTATCTTAGTTTAAATTACTTGTTACTAGTTTTTTGTTGTTGTTATTAGCTATTTTTTATGTATTAGTATTCAACTATGTATTCAATTTTGTATTCTTTTTTCTATATCTGTATTTACACTTTTGAGATAAGTGGGGAGGATACCTCCCCAAACTATATGTTTAATGTTTGTAAGTTTGTGCGTCCTTTTATGAAAATTAATAAAAAGATTTATTAAAAAAACAACCAATTTATATTAATATTGATTGTTTCCTGATTGCTTATTTGTACCCTACGACGATCATTAAGTGTTGTACCTCATGATTCTTGACAAATGTATCCATTCCTTTATGTACACCGAGAGCATATGTACCAATGACAAATTCTTTGTGTGTCCAATCACACTTGGCCAATAAAGAATTCTATTCTATTCTATTCTATTGGGATTGCTATATATGCTTAAAATTCCCAGGATGCTATTTACCATTATCTAATCTCAAGAATATAAACAGTGCCCTATTGGATCAGACCACTGGCCATTAAGCCCACCAATGTGTTTTTACAATGACCAACTGCAGAAGGATGCCCATGTCATCCAATGGATGGCGTCCACAAGCAGCCACATTGCCCTCAAGCTAATAGTCATGGATCCCCATGACTCCCATAAATTGGTTCTATCATTTATTAAAGGAAGCCAAACTGGTAGACAGATCTACATCTCATGGTAGCACATTCCAAAGTGGTTGTACACAGTTGAGTGCTGGGCACTGTTGATCAATAAAGACAGTTTGCTCTAATTTCACCTCTCCAAAGCACTTAGACTGCAACTCTCCCCAAAATTTGTATCTCAAGCTAATTTTAATTACCGGTAATAATACTCTATGTAATTTTAATTATGATACTCCATTTAATCTCTAACTGCTATTATTTTAACAATTTAAAGCTTCAATGTTTTGAAGTATGATTGCAGTTTTGATCCATAAATAGATAATGAGTTATACAACGTTGATTTTCTTTTTTGATTTTTACTAAGGTCTGATTTTAAATACAATGTCACATGTCTCAGAGTGTTACATAAATTAGGTCATAGCCTTGCTATAACAACAGGAGCAGGGGAATTCTACAAGCATCACCAAACTAATATAACAAGCCGAAGTCTACTAACTGTGTGAAATGGAGATGAGGTCTCTGGAGGTGATACTAACTGGCTCATTTCACAATAAGAAAATAAGTTTCTATATACTATTTTAAGAGCTAATGAACAAATATTAATGAAAAAAATCCATGGGCATATTGTTTTGGAAATAGATAGCATTTCATTTTTTGTTTTGAAATTATATCAGCTGTAATTAATCCTTTAGCTTGAGAGATACACTGTGAAAAACAAGTTTTCTTGCAGTTTAAAAAGATGCTGTGATGGTTAGAAAATGGAAGGAAATAAACTGTAATTAAAAGACAAATACATACTGAAACTCCCAAGCATTCTCTCTCTCTCTCTCTCTCTGTATGTGTGTAAAGATTTGTATGCTGCATTTCTTGATTTATTTACTTATTTGTTCCATTTATTTATTATTATTTATTATTTAGATTTGTATGCCGCCCCTCTCCGAAGACTCGGGGCGGCTCACAACAAGATAGAACAAATCATAAATAATCCAAATAACTTTAAAATATTTAAAGATTTAAAAGAACCCCATATACTAACAGACACACACACAAGCATACCATGTATAAATTAAACATGCCCGGGGGAGGTGTTTCAATTCCCCCATGCCTGACGGCAAAGGTGGGTTTTAAGGAGTTTACGGAAGGCAGGAAGAGTAGGGGCAGTTCTAATTTCTGGGGGGAGTTGGTTCCAGAGAGCCGGTGCCACCACAGAGAAGGCTCTTCCCCTGGGGCCCACCAACTGACATTGTTTAGTTGACGGGACCCGGAGAAGGCCCACTCTGTGGGACCTAATCGGTCGCTGGGATTCGTGCGGCAGGAGGCGGTCTCAGAGATATTCTGGTCCAGTGCCATGAAGGGCTTTAAAGGTCATAACCAACACTTTGAATTGTGACTGGAAATTGATCGGCAGCCAATGCAGACTGCGGAGTGATGGTGAAACATGGGCATACCTAGGTAAGCCCATGACTGCTCTCGCAGCTGCATTCTGCACGATCTGAAGTTTCTGAACCCTTTTCAAAGGTAGCCCCATGTAGAGAGCATTACAGTAGTCGAACCTCGAGGTGATGAGGGCATGAGTGACTGTGAGCAATGAGTCCCGGTCCAGATAGGGCCGCAACTGGTGCACCAGGCGAACCTGGACAAACGCCCCCCTCGCCACAGCTGAAAGATGTTTCTCTAATGTGAGCTGTGGATCGAGGAGGACGCCCAAGTTGCGGACCCTCTCTGAGGGGGTCAATTTTATTTATATATTTTTCTTGTACATAAAATAAATGCTTAATGAACAGGGTCCCGTCTGAGTCAATTGCTTACATAATAACACTTTTAAAAATCCTAAATTCTAACTCTGTTATCGAGCCCTTGATAAAACAAGTCCCATGTTCAATAATACTCCATGTCTTCCTTTTCTTTTATCCTCCATGTTAGTCTGTCCATTTCTGCACGGTCTATTATTTTCTTAAATTTTATCTTCTTTTGTGGGTGTTTCCTTGTTCTTTCAGTATTGTGCATGTCCAATTCTTGCTGCTGTCAAGACATGTAATATCAAATATGCATTCCCTTTATCATATTTTTCTGGCACTATGTCTAGCAAAGAAAAGCATTTCTTGATTTTAAAATAGCTTCAACTTAATCTCTAGACAATTGTGGTCCAAACTAGAAAGATCATCTACCTGCTAGTACTCATTAAAATGCCTACATAACAACACATCCAAATAAGACTTGATAACCAAGGACAACTTTCTAACCTGTTGCTGACTTACAAGGATGTAAAGCAGCGGTGAATTGCTCCCAGTTCGGACTGGTTCTTAGAACCAGTAGCAGCAGGGATGGGAGGCTTTCCCCAGCCACCTGGGACACTTCTGTGCATGTGCAGAAGCATTGCGCATGAGTGTGAGCGCATGCACAGACTAGTGGCAATCTAGTTTAGAACCCACCACATGTAAAGCAAGTGGGTATTCCAGCCCTTTTATTACATATTAATGATTTGGTGGCAATACTCAAAAAATTAGACTACCAACTCCCAAATCTCCCCAGTAAAACCACTGCACTACTGTTTATGCACATGATGCAGCCACTAACTCTACTTCATCCATTGATTCAAGGAGAATCTTAAAAATAAATTGATTCTATTGCATAGGCATACAAATCAAATCAAATCAAATAACCAAACAAACAAACTTTATTTTTAATTATCAGACCAGAAAAAATTATGATCTTTTAAAGGAAGGCTTTTAGATGCAGTGATAAGTGTCAAGTAAATGGGATAATTAACAAGTTCTGGCTTTCAAATATCTTGGAATTATTTTCCAAGATAATTTGGGGCCTCCACCAGCGGTTGGTGGAGGCACCAAATTCAATCTTGAAAAGAGCAGGTCAGATGAAGCATAGTTACCTTATTAAGATTTTAATGCACAAACGGAGGCAATTACATCTCTGGTGAACTTGTTCGACCCATGCAGGGACTGCACTGGGCCTCACAAGCATCCCCTCCATCTTCCTCAACTCCCACACAGCCTAAATCTAGTCCCCCATGCCCTCCCCACCCCATTCAATTTGTGCATGGTCTATGCTGTGCCTCCCAAATCTTTTCCTGGCCTCCTTTGACTCATGTGCAATTTGCCCTCCCTTCAAACAGACAACTCCAGTATGGCCTGCACTTAACCTCTCAAGCTCTCCTCCATTCACATCATGCTTCTTATTTGGGACCCCCATTGCTTCTCATTTAATGATTTAGGATTGGCAGGTGACAATCAGGATTGCCATTGTTAAATGGTGCATTGTCATGCATTATAACCTCATCACTTAATGACAGCAATCCTGCAATCCTGGTCCCAATTGCCATCTTAATTTGAGGATTAATTGTATTCTACCATTTTTAATATTTCTGTTAGGTGGTTGAATGAAAACTATTATAATCCCAATGAAATCCTAATAAGGACTTTAGCAAGTAATAGACTCAAAATAAGTAAGTTTTACCTTCTCTAGTATGCCAGACTTTCTTATGTATCTAGAATTACCTTCTCTAGTATGCTAGAGTTTCTTATGTATCTTGAATTATCCTTAATTCATTTAGATATAAATTGTACTTTTATAAATTTCTTCCTGGTTTCAATTCCTATATTTCATATTCTATACTAATAATGCTCCCCCCCCTTTATTTTATTCCATCTATATGATATTTCATTCTATTTTAGAGTGATAGTTATGTTATTTATCTTATACTAGTCTACAAGCAAAACAATAAACAGGCAATCTGAAACCATGTTCTAGAGGACAGCAGTAAACTAGGCTGGCAAAACACATTGGTATGTATTGCATAAAATATAATACACACTTCTATTCATTTAATATTAATGTCTACATCTTTAATGTATTTGCCTGGGCAAACAATAATCTGACTGCATCACTGCACAGGAAGATTGGTTACAACAGCAGCAAAGACTGTCACCAATTTTTCAGCACATCCTGGCCTCACTCAGCTGAGTACCAGCTGCAGTATACATTAAGATTTTAGTGGAACCAGTGTTCATTTGGGTGAATCCTTGCTTGTAATTGCACGGACAATCGTGTGGCATTCGAACTCACCTACTAAAGGAAGAATCTGAACCAGAAAGAGTTGAAAATGCCTTTTTTTATTTTCTAGACCGATAGTCAGGGTAAAAGGAGCTGCAGATGAACTCAGACTTAGGTTGAGAGTGTTGCGTCCTTTTATAAATCATGTGTTTCTTTTTAGATCACTAGAAAAACCTATGTCAGTGCCTACCGTGGCTTTTTATATCTAATAATTAGGCATCCTTGTTATAAATAATTACTCCATAATAATTAGGCATACAATCATATTGGAAAATTAGCCAGCAAGGTATTGTAATGAACATAGCAGCAACATATATTGAAAAAAACCCCTTTAAAAAGAATCGTCTCAGCTATAATAAATCAGCTTATTATTGGCAGCAACAATGAAAAAGTAATGTGTAAAATACTTTGTTTCATGGCAGGGCCTGATGCTTAAAAGCTGAAAGCAAGAAAAAGGAAATTATGTTTGGAAATCAAGAAAGCTGTGCTAAACATTGTTGTGGTTCAGCCTGAGGCTGCTCAGGGATCGGCTGTGTCTCTGCTGGCTCCATGCCCGGAGGAGGATGACAGCGAAGAGGAGGGGGCTGAACAGTCGGACGGGGGAGAGGAAAGTCAGGAATGGGATGAAGGAGAACAGCATGAGAGCCCTGGGGGTGGGGGGGGGGCTCTCCCCAGCCAGTAGCTTGGAGTCATTAGGTGATGAAGCACAAGCCGTCATTGACATGCGACAGAGACGTTCAGATCAAAGAAAGGAGCAATTAAAGAAGTATTATCAGCACTGAATTAGGAACAGCTGGGTCCTCCTTAGCAGGGTTTAAAAGGCAGGCAAGCCCTTGAAGCCATGTGGAGTGTTATCAGTTGGAGTTACGGTGTCCTGCTTTGTTCTCGATGTCTCTGTTCCTGGCTTGTGGCCCAGCAGTTTGGAAGACCCGAGGGAGGTGTAGGTCTGCTATCTACAGCCTCGTCTTGGCAGCAAGAATCCTGTATTGCTGCATGGACTTTTGCCTTCGTGGATATATTTGAAGATACAGCGTTTTCCTGTTTGTAAGGACATTTTCTGTTACCTGTGTTTTTCTTGAATTTTATAAACCGCCTTTGCCTTTTATCGGTGTGTCTGGATTCTCTTTTTGGGTTGGTATTGGCTTCCGGAGTGACCCAGACAGAACAAACATAGAGGCTGGTTAGCTTTCAGGAAAGCTTTAGTAATATATGTTACCAGAGTGTAAGTACTTTTAAACCCTTATGTTGTGTGACCAATGTAAGATATACTTTGGTATGTATGATATTTCCCCAAACTCATAGGATTCAAGTGACATAGATAAAAAGTGACATCAATACTCTAAGAGGATCAACAGTTCTCCCCTTCATAGGGATCTGTGATACTTAAAAAATAAATGAATGTCCATTTGGGGCTGGGAGAAGCTTTTTAAAATCTTTTTCCAAAACTAAGTAAAAAACCAATATGAAATTTATATTATTTTTTCACTTAAATTATTTTGCAGTAAATTTTGCAGAAGGTGTCTGTCATTTCACTTTCGCTGTCTTTCAATGCCCAATGTTCATACTCATGCATTGGCAATGGAAAAGACATTGTTTGAATTCTAGTAATATTTATAGTTATTAAATTTTCTTTTCCTTTATTATCTGTCTAATTTGCTCATTGCTTCCCTCCCATTATTAAGCTCTTGTTTACTTCACCAGTACACTGTCTATCTTTATTGTTGAGTCCGAAAACCCCCAAACCTATCACTTTTGGTATCAATTGTAGTTCACAAAGCATGCTGGTTAATCCAGAACTGAAGATGCTTCTTTGATGAGAAGCAAAAAATCTTCAAAGAAAACCCAAAAAGTCCAGTTGCCTCTTTAAAAAGCACCTTTGGGACAACCATGACCTGGATGACTGAAAATCTCCATAAACATTTAGCAGTACATGCTGGTTAAGCATACATTTTTCTTCTCTTTAATATTTATAAAAAATGTTGCTTTCCATTTTTAGTTTCTAAATAAAATTTACTGCTTCTACCTTCAACTTATCAAGTGATATTGTCTGCATGCAGTCAATTGTTAGTACAGTGTTCCCTCGATTTTCGCGGGTTCGAACTTTGCGAAAAGCCTATACCACGGTTTAAAAAAAATATTAATTGAAAAATACTTTGCGGTTTCCCCCCCTATAACACGTTTTTTCCTGCCCGATAACATCATATGTCATCGCCAAACTTTCATCCGCCTTTAATAAAAAAAAATTGAAATAAATTTTAATTAATAAACATTTGAGTAATAATCTAAATGGTTGCTAAGGGAATGGGAAATTGTAAATTAGGGGTTTAATGTGTTAAGGGAAGGTTTGTGACACTGTTCATAGCCAAAAATAGTGTATTTACTTCCGCATCTCTACTTCGCGGAAATTCGACTTTCGCGGGTGGTCTCGGAACGCATCCCCCACGAAAATCGAGGGAACACTGTATTCCATTATACACCACCCAGAATTGCTCTACATGAGTGTGATAGGCAATTACTAAATGTGACATCTAAATATATAAAACTACACATATTTAATCAATTGGATTTAATGTTTTAACATTCCTGGATAGCCACTAATTTTAATAAATATGGTTTTAATATGATTCTGCCTGTTAATAGATAGAAGTCGGAATGCATTTAATGATGTCCTTTCTTTAGTGCCATTGACACTCCTTTCCTTTGTATGGTCTCATGCTTCTAGTACTGCACCTCTAATTCAAGGTGTCCCATTGTAGTCCTCTCAATTCATTTATGTATCCAAATTAGAACACCGCATTTTCACTTTGACAGATTTATAATTTGTATAGTTTGTTATGTTTTTAACCTCATTTAACTGTTCGACTTATTTTACTGTTTTTTATTTATTTATTCTTATTGTACTTGTACTGCTGTTGTAAGCCGCCCTGAGTCCTTCGGGATTGGGAGGCATAGAAGTCGAATGAATGAATGAATGAATGAATGAATGAATGCATGCATGAATGAATGAATGAATGAATGAATGAATGAATGAATGAATGAATGTATGTATGTATGTATGTATGTATGAATGAATGAATGAATGAAATAATGAATGAATGAATGTATGAATGAATGAATGAATGTATGAATGAATGAATGAATGAATGTATGAATGAATGAATGAATGAATGAAATAATGAATGAATGAATTTCTCTGTTTCATGTTTTTCACATTCTATGTTCTCTTTGCATGTTTTTATTTATTAAAAAATAAATATGGCATTATTTGTGAATAGTCCTTCTGATTTTTGTCTGACCACCATAATTTTCATAACACCTCACGAGTGCTGGAACTCAGCTTCTGTGCATGTTCAGAAGAATTTTTTTAAAAAAAAAATAATAATAAAAAATGGTGGCACCTGTGGACCAGTACTGAACAATCTGGTTTGGTGACATCATCATGACATTACCAGTGGACCATTACTGGTTCAGATGAACCGGTCCAAACCAGAGGAACCTACCCATATTGAACCACATTTGCCCTCACCTTCACTAAAAGTTACTCTTAGATTAATCTCTCTTCTTCTGACTTTATCCACATTTTTCTGTTCAAGATTCTTGCCATTATTAAAATTCATGATAATCCCTTGGAAAGGAACTTTGTTTAATTCTACATTACTGTGGTGGAATACTTTATTCATTTCATGATTTTATAATGTATTTTATGATGATTAAGATCATGATTTATCACTTATTACTAGTATGTACACTGAGAGTTTATGCATTGGTGACATATTCTTTGTGTGTCTAATCACACTTGGCCAGTAACAAATTCTGTTCTGTTCTGTTTTACTCCACTCCACTCCATTCCATTCCATTCCACCCCACCCCACCCCACCCCACCCCACCCTACTCTACTCTACTCTACTCTACTCTACATTGTTGAGCAGGATGATACCAGAAGGTATCTTCCTTTTCACATGATTTACTTATGCAGAGTGTGTTCTAATTTAGCTATGGGTGAACAGCAATAAAGAAACTACTTTGATCAATTCTTTGTTCCTTGTGCATGATAGTTTCTCTTATGCCATCCTGCTTAACAAGTCACTTGCCCTTTTCCTCTGAATGTAATCTAAAATGTCACTTTGAAGAGCAAAATCTAAATATTGTTCCTTGACCTTATCCTTACAATGGCCATGTTGGAAAGATGAATTTTTTGTCAAGCTTTGCAGATTGAATTTGTAATGGGGCCAAAGTAAGAGGACTTTAAAGACAGACAGTAGACTTTCTGATAAGTCTCTCAATGCATATCTGCTTCTCCATAGCTTAGAATTTGGTCTGAAAGACCACATGTTTCATGCATTTTCTTACCAAATTAATTTTATCCTCCAAGACTGAAATCTAGAAAGAATATAGGTGTATATTGAAAGCTGACTAGATATTTCCAAGTTAATTTATATTCGACGTGTGCCTTACCCATCATCTTATCTTGCACATGGAAGATAACTGCACTCAGACTCATTCAAATGAATGTTAATCAGATGAGTCTATTAATTGTTCTCTGGGGAAAAAAGATACTATAAAGGAAAAGAGGGGTGATGACAGAGACTTTTGGGAAGAAAAAAAAGGAGGCTTAAATATTTTCAGATTAAAATATTTAAAATCTCACAAGTGATTCTTCTGGCATATATGTATGTTTGCATTACACCCTGAGTATTTGACTTATAAATGATGATTCCAAGCTGTGGTTGATATGATGGTGCCATAAAGTACAGTTCAGACAGAAATAAATTGCCAACTGAGCCTTTTTCTATTAAATAATGATCTCTCTGTGGCTAATGACACAGAGAGAGCATATCATTTAGCAGGGAAGCAAGAGAAACTCACGTACAAAACCAAGCAATTATACTGTCATATATCCTCCTATTATAGATAATTATTTTGAAATGTGAAAGTTAAAACTCCCTTGAGTTGAACGTGGCAGCTTCATGGACATATCCAAAATATTCCTTGACCACAGGGTGAATGTAGTTTACCCTTGTCTTCTTTTAAGATTAAGTCCATTCTATAAATGTATTGAGTTATTTAACAAATCTATATTGCTGCCCATATTGTTAGCTGGGAAGCTAACAATATTAAAAATAATGAAAACATATACAAAAACATAATATTCATAAGAGAAGGGGAAAATCACAAAAACAATATCAGTTCTGGTACTCAGGATTCCATTTCCCCTCTTTGTGGGTTTTAGAGGAGGACATCTGACATAAAAATTGGAATAAGATTATATTCTTCATTCTGGCCATATGATATTTTGTATTGTCCTGCCTATGCTCCAAGTCATTCCCTTTCCACACAATCCCTCTCTATTGCTCACACTCACTATGTAGAATTTCCCATGGGGAATACTTTTTTATTTATTTATTAAAATGTGCTACTCTTCAAAATGCAATTTACAAAATAGGTAAGATCACATGCATGCACATAAACCTTGAAGCTAAAATATATATAGATAGCAATAATAACATGTAACAAATGGGAATGCCATGTTTTAAAATAAGAATTGCAACCTAAAATTCTGTTATTGTTAATAGCAGAATGCTTTTTTTCATTCTCTTCCTTTTAGAGGTCAGTTAGCTTTGTTTTTATTGAATAGTTTTGTTCTGTAGAATAAGTAGCTTACTGAAAGGCAGAATGGCTGATTGTTTTTCCCCAACTGTTGAAACCAAAGAGTAAGGGAAGCAGATTAACCAAAACAGACTTGTACGGGCAGATAGCATGTTGCACTATATAGTAGATCACTGATGGGTTGGGCTTAGCAGGATTCATGTCCTACAAAGAATCAGAATGCTTTTGTCCAGAAGTTTTTTTATATACAAATTTTTAATTGATTTTTATAGTAATAATAAAACAGTCACACAACAAGTAACAATGTGCTTAATGCCCAAAGTGCCCACCACCTAATATCATTTATACCCCTCTACCAAGAGGGGGACATATTTTCTATATACCATTTTAATTTAAGAGCAATATATCTATTTACATATTATAAAGTAAGTATAATTTATTCTTTGTACCTTGGTCTTGAATTCTACCAACCACATATTCTCTTACCTTGCTCATCGTCTCATCAGTTCCTGCAGATTAGTTTCATCGGCCGAATTCATCTTCTTGTCCATAATCTCAAACTCAATATGATCTACATTTTGTCGCATCCTTCCAACCTAGGACTATTACCACCTGAGCGCTTTCTATTGCTGCTTCTTTTATTTCTCTAAATTCTCCTATCTCTTTCCTTTTGACTAATAACGCCATTCCCTTTGTAATTGTCCAATGTATATTTAACATCCTATTAATATCCTATTGCACTTCTTTCCAAAATTTCTGTACTACTGGACATTCCCAAATCATATGCATAAACACCCCCTTATCTTGACACCCATGCCAACAAGTATTCTTAACATTCTGCTGAAAATATGCAAGTTGGGCAGGTGTGTGATACCACTTATGTAGTATTTTCCTTCTCATTTCTTTAACCCTTGTATTCTTGATTTTCCTTATATTCTCTACTATATTCTTCATCTCTTGCAGTGAACTTATAGTTCACTTTGTCACCATATAGTCAATTATTGGATCAGATACCCGTCTGCTTGCAGTAACATCTGGTATATATTGTTTGCTTGCGCCTTAGTGCCATCACTTTTTTCTCTTATTATTTTCGCTTTTGTCTAGAAGTTTCTAAAAAGCTGGTCTTCAAAGAAGTATTTTTCAGGAGAATTAGAAATGAAAGTTGTGTTGAAAAAGAGCTTTTAAGGAGAAGGAAGGACACAATATCCCCAGTGTTCTGCTGGCGTGTCTCAACCGCCCGTAATTACAGGGTAATTAGTCTAGGAAGACACACACCACACGATAAAAGGAAAACCCAAAAGTTTTTATAAACAGAAAAACAGAAACAGTTCCCTTTTTAAATGTCAAAGGGATTTTCTGGTACACACAAGGCACAGGTTAAATGCAGTCCAATTTCTCACCCAATAACTGGGAAATTGAGTCCAATTCTAAAGTCCAGAGAGTCCACACACACAATCCTGAACAGCAAAAACCACAATCTTGACGAAACAATGAATCAGATAAACTGCCATGAGGCTAAAACACTAATTACAGCAACCCCACCCAACCAAGATGGCCTCATTTTCTCTTGTAATAATCCTTCAGTTGTTGTCTCCTAAGCATCACTCTACGCATGCGTGGATGTGTCATTAATTCTTGTTCAGAATCCAGGGATGATACAGATGACTGATCTCCTCCTGGGCTGTCTGCCAAACTCCCCTCTTCCCTGTCATTCACGCTTTCTTGGTCAGAGGAGACTTCGTCGGCAGATACTACTGGGAGCAAAACAGGCCTGCGGCATGTGGATGTCTCCCCCACATCCACCTCTACATTCCTTGGGGCAGGAGCTGGGGCAGAGCTAACCACAACACCCAGCAGCTATTAAATCTGCATTGGATACACAGAGTATACTCCTGGAGAACCTACTATCCCATGTCTACAGGCATGCCTGAGAAAAGGGGCAGCTATCTGAAAGAGTTTATTCACTAATGTTCATCATATGACTCTTAAAGTATCCTATCTTTTTCCCCAGCTCATATGCAAGCATGAAAAATGAAGAGCCATTTTGATGAATACCATCCAAGTGCTTCCTCCTAATTATTTTTGAAGCATGAGCAACACACAAATAGACTATCACTTGTAGAGCTGCTCCTACCATTTTCCAGTCACATGGGGCAAACTTGGAGTTTCTGCTGTCCACCAGCAAACATATAGTTTGGAGAAGCTGTTAAAGCTCAGGAATTCAGACACTTTCAAGTAAGTGCAAACATAATGTCAGTGGAGTCGATTGTTCACTTGGCATCGAGGTTTCTCAAGGGTGATAAGTTCAAAATGAAATAACTGTGGAACCTGCTCACTGCATGTGGACACAAAGATTTCAAAACTAACATATGCTCAGAATACTACCTTTATTGTGCCTACTGAAATAATGTCATCTGTTGGAGTGCAAGATTAATTGAACTGTTTGACGTGGTGGTACATTTCTATGAAGATTAACACATGGAATAAGGGAAAATATCTGGATACTTTCATTTCAGTTGTTTTCCGTTCTGTAGACCTCACCTACAAAAAGATATTGACAAAATTGGGCTACAAGAATGGTGGAAGGTCTTAAGCATAAAATGTATCAGGAAAGACTTAATGAACTCAATCTGTATAGTCTGGAGGACAGAAGGAAAAGGGGGGACATGATCGAAACATTTAAATATGTTAAAGGGTTAAATAAGGTCCAGGAGGGAAGTGTTTTTAATAGGAAAGTGAACACAAGAACAAGGGGGCACAATCTGAAGTTAGTTGGGGGAAAGCTCAAAAGCAACATGAGAAAATATTATTTTACTGAAAGAGTAGTAGATACTTGGAACAAACTTCCAGCAGACATGGTTGGTAAATCCACAATAACTGAATTTAAACATGCTTGGGATAAACATATATCCATCCTATGATAAAATACAAAAAATAGTATAAGGGCAGACTAGATGGATCATGAGGTCTTTTTCTGCCGTCAGTCTTCTATGTTTCTATTTTTTTTGAAGGAGAATTTAATGAAAGGAGTAAAAAAAGAAGAGAATTCCATATATTTATTTTTGTCAAGTTTCCAACTGAAACCTAGAAGTTTGGTTTCTAATAAAAAACGGTGAACCTATACAGTCAGAATACGGCAACACTGACTTCACAGAGTTCACTTGTGGGTAACTAATTTTGTCTGATGGGTTTTATTAGTTTATTATTTTGGATATTTGTCTTTTATAGTGTTTTATTTGTTCCCTTCAGGAAAAATAATACTAAATCAAGGTACTTACCATTTGGGGCTTCTCCTTGGAGCTGCCATTATGAGATCCTGCATTTCATAATTTACTACTATACCATTGGCAGGACCTAATAAATTCTGTATCATTATTAATGTAACTCATCAACAGCCTTATTTCTTACTTCTTTCCTGTGTGCTTTCAGTGAAAATTCCTCATGGTAGTGCTATTTTAGGTCAAATACAAAACAAGTAGAATAGGATGAAAATGCTCTGCAGACTCATAGTTTTTCTGTTCTTGAATTGGACATCTGTCAGATTGTGATGTGAATAGAAATGTTGCTATGAAACATTAATTCACATGCACACACACACTCATTCTCTAGTAGTCTGACCATTTTCCTCAAGCTTAAAAAGCCCGCTCTATTTATGTCACTTTCTTTTCAATGTAATATTTTCTGATTTTCATTGTATCAGAAGCTGGACTGTCATCAAGATACTGTACTTCACTGTTAGTAGAGGTGGGATTCAGCCAGTTCTGGCAAATTGGTAGTTGCAACCTGTAGGTGGCGCCACACCCCTCCCACCCACCCAGCTGCAATCCCAACCTCTATCACTGTGTTTTTCTTTATGCTGCATGCATGCATCGACATAGCGTATGAGCAAATTGCTGTGTTTATTGATGCTCCATGCATATGTGCAAGGCATGCATACGAGCAAAGTGAGGGCCCTCATATTTTCAATCCTGGGCGAACCATTTGTTAAATTACGTGAAGCCCACTCTGACTGTTAGGTGACTGCTAGACCATTGATTACAACATAAAAGCATGACTCTCATCCTTATCTCTCTATAACTCAGAGTAGCTAAGGAAATGCATGAATTCTGGGATTCCATCACTATTTTCTTCCAGAAATTATCTCCCATCAAATGGAACAATAAAGCTTAAAATATGGAAGGAAAACTGGCAAAAAGCTTATTACCATGCTATGGGGGGAGGGGAGGGTTGCGAGCATTATAGACCCAGCTGTTGAATTTGTTATATTTATGAAGTAGCGTTAAAAGCAAGAAAAAGAAGTTGATAACTCCCGTTGCACCATAAAATGGTTGGAATATTGAATTGCGCAAACTGCTTCACTGGAGACTTATGGCGTAGTCCATTTTGTTTTTTAAATGAAGCAGAATTTATATCTTTAACATTAGAATTACAAATTAGATCTCCTGCAGCTTAGAGCCTGTTGCTATAAATTAGGGTTTATCACAAAGATATTTCCCATTTGTTGTTGGAATAATGTGGAGGTAATATGAGATGTATCCAGTCCACCTGCTACTGCATATGTCTTTTCTTTTCTTACCTGCTGACAGCTTCCCAAGTAAACCAGACAGGAAACATGACAAGATGAGCAAATTCTTTCTA
The DNA here is from genome assembly GCF_031021105.1 of Erythrolamprus reginae. NCBI lineage: Eukaryota > Metazoa > Chordata > Lepidosauria > Squamata > Dipsadidae > Erythrolamprus > Erythrolamprus reginae. Next base: position 120,182,466 of record NC_091950.1, read on the forward strand.
CTCTATTGTAAGGCTACATTAACAGAATCTTGGAAGTCTAAAAGTACAAATCTATTTTTTTTAATTCATTTGTCCAATACACAAATACATAGGAAGAAAAATAGACATGTGGTAATATAAATGAGGGTGAAAGTGAACTTAGAGGAGAGGATATATGAAAGGAAGAAAATATATAAGATAGGTGAAAGAAAGGAAAGACAATTGGACAGGGGACGAAAGGCACACCAGTGCACTTATGTACGCCCCTTACTGGCCTCTTAGGAACCTGGAGAGGTCAATCATAGAGAGTCGACCATCTTTTATTTTACCACCTGATAAGTTAGGCCGGATCCTTTCCAAGTTTCTTTCTCTACTCATTATGTAGCTCTGGGTGTCCCCCCCCCCTTTTATCTGATCGTTCCCTAGGCAGCATCTTTTCCCCTTGTTTCTCAAGATCCCACATACTGTCATATCTGTCTGTGACAAATGTTCTCCAGAAGATCGGACAGGGGGATAGGGGAATCTTCAGCTTCAACCACAACAACACAAGAGCACACAACAGATTTAAACTTAATATTAACTGCTCCAAACTTGACTGTAAAAAATATGACTTTGAGTTGTCAAAGCGTGGAACTCATTACCGGACTCCATAGTGTCATTCCCAAACCCCCAAACACTTTACCCTTGGATTATCTACAGTTGACCTATCCAGATTCCTAAGAGGTCAGTAAGGGGCGAGTACAAGTGCACTAGAATGCGTTTCATCCCCTGTCCTATAGCTCTCCAATATCTCCTATACCTTTCTTCTATTCCTATATCTCTTCTTCTGTTCTTTCATTGATATGTTCTATTCCTATAACTTCTATTCTTTCTTAGATATATTTTACTATGAGTATATCCTTTATAACCTTCATCATGTATTTTACTATGTGTATACCCACTAAAACCCTCATTGTGTATTGGACTAACTAACTAACTAACTAACTAACTAACTAACTAACTAACTAACTAAATAAATAAATAAATATGTAAGGAGGGAGTTTGTAGCAACCCTCAAGACAAGAGGAACAAAGATCTGATTATTTAAATTTGAATGCCATCTTCCATCATTTTTGTATCGCTGATATCAATCATTTAACTGATAACAGAAATAAAACCTGTCAAATGCTTGCTGGGAAAGGTCGATAGAAACTGTTGATATTTTGGCTCTGGGCTATACGCATATGCATGTGTCTGCCTACAATAAATATAAGTCAAGCTTCATTTAACCATTGATGACATCGATGACAGGTATCTGGTTACATTTTTAAAAGGGGGTTTCTTGAATTTGATCAGAACTTTTTAATCCCATATGTTAGGTGCTCAACCCATGATTTTCTACATACAAAATATGTTCTTTATTACAGCGCTGTGATTATTTTTTAAAGAAGGAAGATTTTTGGCTGGACCACTAGAGTTCACATTGCAATGATTGAACAACCTGTTTCCCTGTTAAGCAACAGCCTGCATTGGATGATCTCCAGAGATAGTGATTCAAGTTCCTTTATGGCTGACCTTCTGTCTCCTCTCACCTATTAAATATAACCTATTAAATCTAAGGGTCATTTAGGAAAAAACCATTTGAGAATAGAAGCGCCTTGGCATGATTTGTTATTGGTTCTGGGGAACTAGCATCTCATTCAGGTAACATCAAAATACTTTTCTTCCATAAAAAAGTCATTTTGGAAAGAGACAGGAGATAGGGAACGTCGTAAATTTGAAAGCTGGTTCAGTACTGAAATATTGAATGTTAGCCTTAGACATCTACCATTACATTCTCTTTTCCTCGTTCTATAGACATCTGTCATATTAAGTTGCTGCCCTTTATTGCTTTCTTTCTGGATTTTTTGTAACACATTTTCCATGAGGCTTCCAAGCTAAAACAGGGCTTCATTAAGTTTAGTATAGATGTTGCTCAGTTTTATACAGTATGTTTAAAATTGGATTGGTTCCCCTTCTCAGCAAAGGTGGGAAATTTAGAGTCTTTTTGCTATCTTTAGAGCAGGGGTGTCAAACTCAATTTCATCGAGAGCCACATCAGAGTTGTGTTTGACCTTGGGTGGGGCAGGGTGAGCACGGTCAGGGTGAGTGTGACCAATTCAACACCACTCATATTTGAGGGCACCTGTGGCGGTCCTACTACTCTACCAGTGAAAACAGGCTCCCGAGCTCCATTTTCAGTGGTAATAGCCTCCTGCAACCCTTTGCCAGCAAAAATGGAGCATAGAAGGGCCAAATACAGCTCTCTGGAGCTCCATTTTTGCTGGCAGAGGCACTGCGGGTTGGTCCTTCACTGTTTCCAGGGCAGTCCCAGGGGCCAGATCTAAGCACCCCACGAGCTGAATCCAACCCCCAGGCCTTGAATTTGACAGGTATATTTTCTGTATGTGTAGTGGCCCTTTGGAATGATCTTTCCTCCCCATATTTGGTTGGTCCCTACCCACTGGCATAGAAAGGCCTTAAATGTTGGCTATTCTCATGGGTGCTGATACTGAGATAAATAAGATCCCCTTTGGAAGAAGGTAGGAATGTAAGTCAGGTTCCTATTATGACCTACTTTTATTGTTGCATTTTATCTTGGCTGTTTCTATTGTAACTCCCCCAGAATCGTATTGTTCAAGTTTGGTGGTTCTATACTTTCTTTAAACAAAATACAGTGTTCCCTCACTTTTCGCAGGGGATGCGTTCCGAGACCGCCCTCAAAAGTCGAATTTCCGCAAAGTAGAGATGCCGAAGTAAATACACTATTTTTGGCTATGTACAGTATTACAAGCCTTCCCTTAACACTTTAAACCCCTAAATTGCAATTTTCCATCCCCTTAGCAACCATTCAGATTATTACTCACCATGTTTATTTATTAAAATTTATTTTAAAAATATTTATTAAAGGCAGACAAAAGTTTGGCGATGACATATGATGTCATCGGGTGGGAAAAACCGTGGTATAGGGAAAAAACCCGGGAAGTATTTTTTAATTAATATTTTGGAAAAACCATGGTATAGACTTTTCGCGAAGTTCGAACCCGCGAAAATCGAGGGAACACTGTAATACCAAAAAATCATTAGTTCTATCCAGTGAAGGGCTACCAAAATTTTTACTACCACACTGTGGACGCCCTACATTTTTTTCAACATCTTTCAGTGCAAATGTGGTGCTCTGAGGTGGAACTCCATTTTCGCTACCCCATCTGGAACAAACTTCCAGCAGACATGATTGGTAAATCCACAGTAACTGAATTTAAACATGCCCAGGAAAAACATATATCTATCCTAAGATAAAATAAGGGCAGACTAGATGGACCATGAAGTCTTTTTCTGCTATCAATCTTCTATGTTTCCACTGTGAGCCCCCTATCCGGGCAGTAGCCCACCCCTGGTTCTATCCAACATGAGAAGGGGCAAGGAAGTGTGAGCTATAATTTAAAAATCTAAGACTTCAAATTTACTACTGCAGATAATACAAAATTGAGTAGGACTGACAATACTCAAGAAGACAAGAATAAGATGTTAAATTATCATAATAGGCTGGACAGAGAAATTGGCTGAAAGTAACATTATGAAATTTAATGAAGTCAATGCAGGATTCCTAATTTAGCAATTAAAAATCAAATATGGAGGCCTAGAATGAGAGATGTTTGCTCTGCTGATAGTACTTGTGAAAAAGAGCTTGTTTAATAATTTATTCCAAACCGAGTATGAGCTGACAGTGTGATATACTCCATCCCCCATCCCCACCTCAAAAAGTGTGGAAGCAATTTTAGGCTGCATCAAGAGAGGTGTTGCTTCCCTATTATGGGATAAAATAAGTCCACATTTAGTCAGATTTCATATTTCAGAAAAGGCAATGGAGAAACCAAGTAATATGAAGAGAGATTGGGTTTATTGAGGACCTGAGTGTATTGGAATTTTGAGAAAAGGCAACTGTACATAGGGTTGGTATATAAAGAGCTCTTTTGATTTGAGTAAGTTAAAGGACATCAGTTGGGAAAAAAGTCAAATCCTCTTCTCTATGATATCAAAATGCAACATATGGAATAAAATAGATTTAAGTTACAGGAAAACAGACCCTGACTGAATGTTAGAAAACCATTCTTGGGGTAAGAGCAATTGCTAAGTGACATCAATTACTCAGAGGGAGATAACATGCATTGGTAGTGTGGAAAAAGAACTTGGACATCCATCTGTCTCGGATGCTTTAATTTCAATTCTGCATTGAGCAGAGGAAGAATCCAAGCAATCTAGTAGTCCCTTTCATCTCTCTACTTATCCTGCCCTGGTTCTGAGCTTGGGCTAACTGTTCCCAGCTTCAGCGGGTAGAATAATAAGATAGATGCCTATTAATCTTTAGTTGACCTGTGACTCTGAATGCTGGCAGTTCACTGAGCCAACAGCAGACTTTATTATCAACTGCTGTTCCCATTTAGACACTTTCATTATACTGTACACCATTTTTATAACTACTATAATTTTTCCAAGTGTGGTTGTGACAAATATATCTGGCACTTCATTTCCCACCACCTTGAATGTGCTCTCATGATATATTTCCTTCCTTCCTTCCTTCCTTCCTTCCTTCCTTCCTTCCTTCCTTCCTTCCTTCCTTCCTTCCTTCCTCAGAAACAGCACCCCGTCCCCTCATTCTAAAAGAAGAGTTAGCCATCACTTATAAAGTGAAGGACAGTGATTATTTGAAGGTGAGGAAGGAAGGATGAGAAATATCACTTTTTAAGAAAATATATGTATGTAAGGAAAGATTCAGGAGTCCTTTAAAACTAGATTCCTGCCAGTCTATATTTCCAGTACATCTGTTAAAGGAGCTCAGGAGGAAACCAAATATATTAGTGTTAACAGAACAGGGGTATTAAACTCACGTCATCATGGCATTGTCATGTGATGTATCGGGACTCCCCCCCCTTGCTAAACTGGGCAGGGGCGGAGCCAGCACATGACATGTTTTACACCTTTGTTCTACAAAGAGGCCACTGGTTCCTCTATCCTGCTCTTATGCAATTGTATATGCTACTTAATATTTACAGAGAGGTCTGGGCCATGGAACAGAATGACAGTAAGATATACTACAAACATCTGGCAAAATACAAGAATGCTAGACTTCCATAGAAATAATGTGCCATCCTTAAGAAATGGTTAATAATAATAATAATAATAATAATAATAATAATAATAATACTGCAGCCAGACTGATCTTCTGTAAACAGATGGCTCCCACTGCTCTTCATCAAAATCAACAGCCACAGGCGCTGGCCTGAAGCCAACCACACCTGTCATGTGAACTAAATAGCTAGTAGCTACTATCTCATATTCCATAACATATTGTCTTCATGCAATGGACTCTGTATGGGGCAGATTTAAGATGGCAGGCATCTTATTTCACCATAAGATAACAAAGCTCTGGTATCATAGTGAATAAGAGCAAAGTAAGTAATTATCAGTAGTGCTGCACCCCAGGAACAATATTAGGCTGCCAAAGTTTGAATGATCATTAGATGACAGAAAATAATGTTTTTTGTATCTCTACTGCCATCTAAGAGTGATTTATTTTGTAGTCCCATATGAAGGACTTGCCCCTGTGGCCTGCAATTCAATCAGCCACATAAACTTATCAAAAGAAAGAAAGAAGCTTTAGAGGCTAGCTTTGATATTTGCAGCAAATCCACTTCTAATCCAGACTCACATTTGAAACTGCCTCAGATTAAATCACAAGGGAGTCCACCCTAAGCTTTATACAAAACAGGACAAAGAGGGGAAAGAAAAATAGAAATCCACTTGTGGCTCAATAAAAGGATGGAACAACAATAGCAACAAAATCCCTCTGAATTTAATATATTTAATCTGAATCCAGTTTCTTCCTTTTAATAATCTATAACTGCTGTACACAACATTTCTCGAACTGCAATTTATACTGTTTATTTTCCATTTAGAAATTGTTGAACTATAAGCTGATTATTTATAATGTCTTATATCTTGGAAGCCCTTTACTAGACTATACCTTGAAATGTTTCCTATGTGGCTACTTCTTTGTCTGATTAAGTGAACTATAGCTCTTAAAAGTTTATGGATTTTAATAAAAGGTGCTCATTTAATAAAGTGCTACTAGAGTCTTGATTTTTTTCCCTTATCCTGTATTAACAGTGTACATTACAGTATGCTCACTAAAGACCAGGGGTGGGGTTTAACTTACCTCGCTGCAGGTTTGCATCTTCCTGTGCCACATGGGCACGCGATATGGGTGCACTTTGTGGGCATGAGCGCATGTGCAGTGCCAAAAAAGAAGAAGAAGAAGAAGAAGAAGAAGAAGAAGAAGAAGAAGAAGAAGAAGAAGAAGAAGAAGAAGAAAAAAACAAGGTGGTGACCGCACATGCACAGTGCCTGAAACTCAGCTTAGGCACATGCTCAGAAGAAGAAGAAAAAATTAAGAACAATTAATTTTTTTAAAAAAAGATGCTGGCAGTCATGGACTGGCTCCAAACAAACCAGTTCCATGATGTCATCGTGACATCAAATGAGCCGGGGTGGTGCAGCAGGTAGAGTGCTGTACTGCAGGCCACTGAAGCCGACTGTAGATCTGAAGGTCAGCGGTTCAGATCTCATCACCGGCTCAAGGTTGACTCAGCCTTCCATCCTTCCGAGGTGGGTAAAATGAGGACCCGGATTGTGGGGGCAATATGCTGGCTCTGTTAAAAAGTGCTATTGCTAACATGTTGTAAGCCGCTCTGAGTCTAAGGAGAAGGGCGGCATAAAAATCAAATAAATAAATAAATAAATAAATAAATAAATAAATAAATAAATAAAATAAAATAAAATAAAATAAAATAAAATAAAATAAAATAAAATAAAATAAAATAAAATAAAATAAAATAAAATAAAATAAAATAAAATAAAATAAAATAAAATAAAATAAAATAAAATAAAATAAAATAAAATAAAATAAAATAAAATAAAATAAAATAAAATAAAATAAAATAAAATAAAATAAAATAAAATAAAATAAAATAAAATAAAATAAAATAAAATAAAATAAAATAAAATAAAATAAAATAAAATAAAATAAAATAAAATAAAATAAAATAAAATAAAATAAAATAAAATAAAATAAAATAAAATAAAATAAAATAAAATAAAATAAAATAAAATAAAATAAAATAAAATAAAATAAAATAAAATAAAATAAAATAAAATAAAATAAAATAAAATAAAATAAAATAAAATAAAATAAAATAAAATAAAATAAAATAAAATAAAATAAAATAAAATAAAATAAAATAAAATAAAATAAAATAAAATAAAATAAAATAAAATAAAATAAAATAAAATAAAATAAAATAAAAAAATAAATAAATAATAAATCACCAGCAGGTCGCTGCCAATTCAGGCAAACCGGTCTGAACTGGGTGGAACCCACCTCTGGTAAAGACCATACCAACAAGAGAATGGATGGAAACTATTCAAGGAGAGAAACAACCTGTAATTAAGGAGACACTTTCAAACAGTGAGGACAATTAACTAGCTTGCCTTCAGAAGCTGTAGATGCATCTGAAATGGTACAGGATCCTCCAAGGTCTCTTCCAGCTGTATTCTGATTAATATATATTAAAAAGTAGACTCAGGTATCTTCAATACCACTAGTTGGGTTGATACAACTGTAACCAAGGGAACAAAACTTGGTTAAAGAAATAATGTCTTAGCATGATTCCTTCTTATAAGGTTACCAAACCTGGGTCAAAATCCAGATGACCAAGAAATATTGTTGTTTTTATATTGCTGTCCACTCCCCCAGAGTCCGCCAGGAGTTGGGCGGTTTACAGGTCACTGAAATAAACAAACAAAGAAACCAAACCCACATATTATGTACCGCATTAAAATCTTCAATAATACACATATTTTTCCCTCCTATCTGTCTTACATGTTCTTCTAATTTTTTATAAAATTCTTTTTGATTTGAATTTGTAGCATATATTTCCATTAAAACTATTTCTTTGGTTCCTATTCTAATTTTTATACTTAATATTCTTCCCTCCTTATCTGCAAAGATTTTTTCAGGTTGAAGTTTTTCCCTAATATATATAGCTCTGCCCCTTTTTTTGGAATCTGTTAGTGCTGTGAATAATTTACCTATTTTTTTATTTTCTAACAATTTTCAGTCTTGATTCCTTATATGTACTTCTTGTAGGCATAATATATCTACATTTTGCTTTAATAATTTGGTCATTGTCTGTTTTCTTTTTATACGTGTGTTCAATCCGTTAATATTTACCGAGAATAGATTAAATGTTTTCGCCATATTTTTTGCCTTCTTTTTTCTTTTCTTTTCCTTCTTTCCCCCTTTCCCCTCCCTCTCCCTCCTTCCTCTCTATTCCTTCCCCCATCCTTCTCTCCCCCTTCCTCTACTGTCACCTTGCCGCTGCTCTTGTTACGATTCTTTCCTCTTTTTGTGTCTCCCCCCTTTCCTGTTCTCTTTCTATCCTTTTCTCCTCTATTTCGTCTTCCCGTGTCTGATAGTCTGTTCCTGAATTGCTGTCTCCTTCTTTTTCTAGGTATTGTCTGATGAAATAATCAGCTTTTTCAAATGAGTCGATTTTGATTTTCCTCCCTATCCAAGTTATTAAAAGTCCTTCCAGGATTAACCATCGGAATGGTATTTCCCTTCTCATAAGTTTGGCCGTTAAATAGTGGTAGTCTCTTCTTTTTTCTCTTATTCTTTTGGGTATCTGTTTGAGAACAATTATTTCTTTCTCCAATGGTAGCCTGTCACTGGCTGTTCTGTTCTGTTCAGTTCTGATTAGTTTCAATTATTCATGGCTTAGAATATTATATGAATGGATTCCGTACTAACCCTAATTTAAAATGCATGGTTTAGCATGATTTATAAACTTTTTTGATATAATAATTTTTTTAAAAATAAAAAAATAATAATAATTTTTAATTATTTTTTATAATAATAACACATATTCACTAGATAAAACATGCGTGCTTCTGCTACCCAGCAACATTCCACCCCCTCCACCAAAATGAGCATTTACTTATGAGCTTATTTATAGCATTTTAAAATATTTAAAATATTTAAATATTTACAATATTTACAAATTATAGAGTGATTCCAATTTATTCCTTATACCTTGGTCTCAAATTCTGCATGATTTATGAACTTAAGCACTTGGTCTCTTTTGCATACAGCACTTGTTTTAAAAAATTGACTTTTCCATTCAAGAGGAACTATGATCAAACATTTATTCAGTATTGATTAAAACATGATAATAGTAGTGGAAAACAGGTAAAATGAATGCGAAGGTTGGAAATCTTCTCTATATCACTTCTGGCTTTTGCTACTTTTCGCTTTTAATTTCTAGTGCCATTTCCACTCCTATCAGTATATTAAAATTATGGGTTTCCAAAATTAGAGACAACCACTTCTGATCTCCCACATGTGTTTTTCCTGTGAGTCATAATCGGCTGATTAAAACAAATGTGTGGAAACTTGTGCAGAAATGAACTGGAACTACTTTTCCAATGACATTTAAAACTCATACAGGGAAGAGATTCAGCCTTTGAATAGGTAATTCTGCCTATTTAGTGTTTGCTGTTCAGGAATTGGAAGCTTGTAACACTCTTTCTAAGAGACATTTTATGGTTCACTTTCAAACTGAAGAGAAATTCTTTCAGTCTGGATGTATCATCGCAACACAGCAGTTCTCAAAGTCCTGTCCTGTTCATTGAACAGGAAAGGTGTAATAACATGGCAGATGAATCCTGGTCTGGAAACTACTCACAAAAGGAGAAACAAAATCTGGCTAGCAAAAATAGGAATGTTTCTCATTCCATTTATTTGTTCGTTTCTCTCCTTTCGTAACAGGAAAAAAACCTTACATCCTGCACACCTGAGCAGTTCAATTTTAAATCCATGAAACTATGCCTCAGGTTCAGGCATTGACTGCTTTTCAACAAAGGCATTCTGAAGGTGAATTAGCATTCCTAAAACTCAGACATCAAGTCATGATAAAAACAGTAATTTAGACCTTTGCTGCAGCTAGTTAAGAGATAAGAATGCCGATGCTTTTTTTTGTAAACTGAATGAATGTTTGGCTAGACCTATAAATGGTATGTCCCTAGGTTTTGACTGGTTTAATACCTTAGCCAAGTTCTTACAGAAGATCTTGTTCACATGACAACTTATGGGCCATAAAAAGCACCAGAAAAACAATAAAATCAAGTATAGTAGACAGTGACAATAATTTAAAGTATAACAATCTTAGAAACTTAAAATAAAAGCCCAGGACTTCAGTTATCACTAAAGGAAGACAATGGTCTCTAAGAGAAGGACATTTCTAAAGCTGAGGATGCCACATCAGAAAGTGTCTTGTTTTTCCATATCCTGGCATTACTCACCTCTCCTGGCATGTGACCTAGAGAAAGACCTATCATAATTCCTACAGACATTCATGTACCAGGAGTATTTTGATCTCTCAAAACAGGGCAGAAATAAGCCAGTGTCCTTTCTAAAATCTTGAAATCACAACTAGTAACATCAGTGGTGCCTTCCGCCCATGTCTTATTGCACTCCTATATCTCCTATACCTTTCTTCTATTCCTATATCTCTTCTTCTATTATTTCATTGTGTTTTATTCCTATATCATCTCTTCTCTTCTTTCTTACATATATTTTACTATGAGTATATCCTCTATAACCTTCATTATGTATTTTGCTATGTGTATACCCACTAAAACCCTCATTGTGTATTGGACAAAATCAATCAATCAATCAATAAAAATTTTAAAATAATAATAATGATAATAACAGAGTTGGAAGGGACCTTGGAGGTCTTCTAGTCCAACCCCCTGCTTAGGCAAGAAACCCTACACTGCTTCAGACAGATGGTTATCCAACATCTGTTTAAAAACGTCCAGTGTTGGGGCATTCACAACTTCTGGAGGCAAGCTGTTCCACTGATTAACTGTTCCGATTGTCAGGAAATTTCTCCTTAGTTCTAAGTTACTTCTCTCCTTGTTTAGTATCCACCCACTGCTTCTTTTTCTACCCTCGGGTGCTTTGGAGAACAGGTTGACTCCTTCTTCTTTGTGGCAACCCCTGAGATATTTGAACACTGCTATCATGTCTCCCCTCGTCCTTCTTTTCATTAAACTAGCCATGCCCAGTTCCTGCAACCATTTTTCATATGCTTAAGGCTCCAGTCCCCTAATCATCTTTGCTGCTCTTATCTGCACTCTTTCTAGAATATCAACATTTTGAACAAGAGATTAATGTAATGTGTGAAAGGAGTTTCAGATAATAGTTTGATTGACAGATTCTAGTGTGGCTGCAACTTTCTAGGTTAGACTAGATATAGCCTGCTGAACTAGGCCAAATGGGATTTATTTATTTATTTAATTGGATTTGTATGCCGCCCCTCTCCGAGGACATAGAAACATAGAAGATTGACGGCAGAAAAAGACCTCACGGTCCATCCAGTCTGCCCTTATACTATTTCTTGTATTTTATCTTAGGATGGATATAGATTTATCCCACGCATGTTTAAATTCAGTTACTGTGGATTTACCGTCCACGTCTGCTGGAAGTTTGTTCCAAGCATCTACTACTCTTTCAGTGAAATAATATTTTCTCACGTTGCTTTTGATCTTTTCCCCAACTAACTTCAGATTGTGCCCCCTTGTTCTTGTGTTCACTTTCCTATTAAAAACACTTCCCTCCTGAACCTTATTTAATCCTTTAACATATTTAAATGTTTTGATCATGTCCCCCCTTTCCCTTCTGTCCTCCAGATTATACAGATTGAGTTCATTAAGTTTTTCCTGATACGTTTTATGCTTAAGACCTTCCACCATTCTTGTAGCCCGTCTTTGGACCCGTTCAATTTTATCAATATCTTTTTGTAGGTGAGGTCTCCAGAACTGAACACAGTATTCCAAATGTGGTCTCCCTAGCGCTCACTAGTACATAGTACATTGGACATGATGTCAAGACTCCTGTGTCCAGAACCATTATGCTCATCAGACCTGGATGCCAACGTGAGTCTCTAGTGACAGAAATGAATCCAGAAGTAGGTCAAGCCTGCATATTTGCTCAATTGAGAGACATGAGACATGTCTACTTTCACATCCTCCCACTTTCTGGTTCATGAGATTTGTCGTAGTTTGTTAGTCTTCACCCAGCCCCTTGTATCTCCCAAGAATGGACCAGCACTTACAATCCATATGGGCTGTGATCATATGAGCAATCCTTAAGCTGAACCTTATTCTAAATTCCTTAGTATAAATGTGGGTGGAATTGTACTAAATATTACTTTTTGGCAGACACTGAATGTTTTAGTTTAGCCTGGAGCACATTTTTACAGCAGAGCTATAAACCTGTGAAACAATGTTTCTGTAAAGCAAAGGCAGTGATCTACAATAGCTGAAGGGAGACTTTATCATTTGAAACATCCTAAAACTGCTTTGAATTACTCAGTGCATATTTTATGCACATAAATTTTAAAGCTATGCTAAGTTTCCCTGTCTCCTCTGGAGAGACTGCTTTGGGTGACTGAAGACTGGTATTTCAGAAAGTCAGCAAAAATGTACTCACTTCAGAAAAAAAATCACTTCTGGATGGATACATTCAAAATCACGTGGCAAAGGACAAACTTCTTAAAGAATCCATGTTGTTGGATGCCAATATATAAATTAACGTTTGATTTTTAAAATTTAAAAATTGCAATTGTGCAATTAAAACAAAGTTATAGCAACTCTCTCTCTCTTTCCAACTCCCTCTGTCCAAATGAAATTACACAAACTTTCTCTTAATATACTGTATCTGTTGAGTTTATGTTTGGTTTACTTGAAGTTGATTTTGAACTCTGCTGAGAAGTAAGTTTCTTTGATAGGTATCTCCTTTGGCATGGAGAATAACTACTGTTAGATTTGCATGTAAATGAAGAGGCGAGTCACAGGAATAGTTTGGGACATTTATTGTTAGCTAGAATTAATATGGACTGCTGACAGGTTTGCAGGGAAGCTGCTTTTAAGGGCTTCCCTGTAGCCTGCTAGCCACTGACAGCAGTTTATTTCTCCCTCTGCTAGATTAACCAATCAATGGCGGCTATGCAAATCCTTGCTCTATATGTCAGTACATAGCTTATGTGATATCCTATCAGGAATCGACATATGTCATGATCGTACCGAGCAAACTTCACAAGATGCAGGACGCCTGGTGCAACTCTCATCATTGAGAAGACCCTAATTCTACAGCATTGGGCGAGCACCTCCAATCTGTATTGAACCATCCATCTTCCATCATCAATGAGGCGATTGGCAGAATGCCGCAGTTGGATATCAACTGGGATTCCTCACCATCGAAGACTGAAACCCTACAGGCCATCAACCAGCTGTCCAGTGGCAATGCCCCAGGATCTGATGTGATACCAGCAGAGATCTATAAGGATGATGGTGCAGTGCTTGTCGACAAACTCAGTCAGCTGTTTTAGTCAGTGCATCAAGCAAGGGTACATGTTGACACCGACCTTGTTTAGCATAATGTTTTCAGCCATGCTGTCAGATGCCTTCCAAAACAGTTCCTTGGGAATTAACCTAAGATACAGGACTGATAGGAAACTGTTCAACCCGTAAATACTCCAGGCTGTCAGCAAGATAATGGGGACTGTGCTACGTGACCTCCTCTTTGCTGACAACTGTGCCCTGAATGCTGGATCAGAGCAGGAAATGCAAGCCAGTGTGGATAATTTTGCAGCAGCATGTGACAACTTTGGTCTCCTTATCAACATAAAGAAGACCAAAGTGATGCATCAGCCAAATACCAAGAGCCTACCATCACAGTAAAGGGACAAAAGCTATAAGAAGTGGACCAATTTACGTACCTTAGCAGCATCCTCGTCTATGCAGTGACAATCAACATTGAGGTCAACTGCAGACTTGCCAAGTCTAGCTCTGCATTTGACAGATTAATGACCAACATATGGGACTGATGTGGAATAAGCCTTGCTACAAAGCTTAAAGTCTCTGAGCAGTAGTGCTAACTATGTTGTGTGCCAGTGAGACTTGGACTGTATACAGAAGACATGCTAGGCAATTGAACCACTTTCACATGACCTGCCTCCATAGAATTCTGAGAAGCCAGTGGCAGGATAAGGTGCCAGACACTGAGGTCCTCTCCAGACCAGGCCTGCCATCAATTCCCACCCTGATGATGAAAGCCCAAGCATGCTGGGCAGGCCATGTTGCTAGGATGCCATCATATCCCTAAATAGCTCTTCTATCTAACTGTCTAAAGAAAAATGATTGCATGGGGCACAAAGGAAGTACTACAAAGACATGTTGAAAGCCTCCTTCAAGTCCTTTGATATCAACACAACCTCCTGGCACAAGATTGACCAACATGGTGCATGCTGATCCACCAAGGCTGCCAGACATTGGAGCCCAGAAGAGCATAACAGAAGAGAAGCGAGCACTTTGCAAAGCCAGAGCTAGAAATGCTGAGATAATGGTGCCCACACATGTGGCAGAACATTTCATGCCAGTATAGGCCTTACCAGACTTCGGACACATTGCATACAGCTCACAAACCATTAGATGTCAAGGTCCTCTTTGAACACGGTGGACGAACATCATCCATGAAGATGGCTCACACCCTGCAGTCAGGAGAAAGAGGGATCATTTAATAAATGGAATGGATTTATTTATTTTCATAGTTATGAAATGCATAAAGTGCCATAATCTCAAAATGCTTTGCGTATGTATCACTGGTGTGCCGAATTTCATACAACTGCATTGACTTCCAGCCTGTCTGTGAGCTTGTTCAATGCTCTCAGTGTTGTTATTTCCAACCCAGTGGAATATTGGAAAGAAATGTTGTAAAGAGGGTCCGGTCTGAGTCAATTGCTCAATCAGTCAACAGGATCACTCTCCAAACAAGAAAAAGGGCCAAATTTGCTGTGGCTGCAGAGTCTGGCCAGAAAAAAAAAGGGTTGAATTTTAAAATAGGTTAATTCAAACCAGGAATGTGGAGAAGGAAAAAAAAAATCTTGATTGGATTCCCTGGATGTCACTGTGCCATCCTTCAATACACCTTTGTCCTGGTCTTGCAGCCTAGAGTGGAACTGCCATGGAGAGGCTGGATACTGGCTTGCCCTGGAAATACTTTATGATATAAGTTCTCTCTCTTTTTGTATGTGCACGTGACACAACTTGTGTATAAAAGAGGTGATGTCACTACATGGCACTGGCTTTCTTGTTTATCCCTTTCTTTTATCCCCACGTGTGGACCACTTCGGGTGGGAGCTGCTACTTACCACTGCTACCGGTGTGATGTGCACACAGTTTCAGGTCACCGGCATGCACCTGCGTGCGTTCCAACGAGATTTTGCTTCTACGCATGTGCTGGAAGCAAAATTTCATGAGTGGACACAGGCGCATGAGAGATTTTGACTATTTTTTTGCTCCTGTGCATGCGCAGAAGCAAAAAACCTGCCAAAATCTCATGTGCGTGCCCATCCCTTTGCAAGATTTTGCTTCCTGCATGCGCAAAATTTTGCTGGGATGTGCACATGCGCAAACCAGCAATGCAGAGCTGTGTGCACAGCTCCATTTTCACTACTGGCGCACAGTGTGATGTGTACTGGACAGCAACCTGATACTGGACCACTTGGCTGAGAATTTCAGAAGCCACATTCTGCCTGCTTTCCCTGTTCTAATTCCTTAGGGGTTGGGCTAATGAATACAGACTACAGTATGGTCTCTTTCCCATCTCTGCCTGGCTGTTAAAATCATGTTTGCAATAGGTTTGGAGGGGGATGTTAAAACAGGTGATACTGGCAGGGAAAGGGCCTTTTCTAGTATTGCAGGCCACTGAAGCTGATTGTAGATCTGTAGGTCAGGGGTTCAAATCTCATCACCGGCTCAAGGTTGACTCAGCCTTCCATCCTTCTGAGGTGGGTAAAATGAGGACCCGGATTGTGGGGGCAATATGCTGGCTTTGTTAAGAAGTGCTATTGCTAACATGTTGTAAGCCATCCTGACTCCCTGAGTCTAAGGAGAAGGGCGGCATAAAAACAAACAAAAAACAAAACCAACCCCCCCCCTCCAAAAAAAAAAAAAGCAAGCAAGCAAGCAAGCAAGCAAGCAAGCAAGCAAGCAAGCAAGCAAGCAAGCAAGCAAGCAAGCAAGCAAGCAAGCAAGCAAGCAAGCAAGCAAGCAAGCAAGCAAGCAAGCAAGCAAACATTCATGGGTGGGCTACTGCCCAGATGGGGAAATGCAGTGGGGTAGTAAAAATGGAGCTCCACCCCAGAGCACCCAATTTGTACCGAAAGATGTTGAAAGAAAATGTGGGGTGTACTGCATAAGCCACACCCACGTTGTGATAGTAAAAATTTTGGTAGCCCAACACTGAGCATGTTCCCATTTTTTTTGCCCTGTCTTTCTGAACAGGCTCACTTAGAGCTGACTCCTAAGGTCAAATATAGTCATTATAGCTCTGAATTTTTAATTCCTGATTTTCATCAGTACTCCCCACCCCCACACTGCTTCTGTTTTTGTGCTAGCATTCAGCAACTGATAAGAGCCCAAAAAGTAGTGATGGGCTCCTACGGGAACGGTCAGGAATGCAGTTCCGGTAGCAAACTTTGGAGCTCCACCCCAGAGCACCCAATTTGCACTGAAAGATGTTGAAACAAAATGCATAAGCCATGCCCACAGTGTGGTAGTAAAAATTTTGGTAGCCCATCACTGCCAAAGAATCAACCTTCTCCGGGTCCCATCAGCAAACAATATTGGCTGGCGGGCCCGTGGGGAAGGACCTTCTCTGTGGTGGCTCCGGCTCTATGGAACTAACTGCCTCTGGAGATTCATACCCTCCTCACCTTACCGGCCTTCTGCAAAGCTGTAAAGCTGTCGCTCTTCTGGCAGGCTTGGGGCCATTGATCAAATGAAGCCAGATTCGGCCATGAATGATAGTGAGAGTATGTATGTTTTAGTAGGGCTTTTAATTAATGTTTTTATATTGCTTTTATGAATTGTTGTTTACTTGTTGGAAGTGGCCCAGAGTCCTTCAGGAGTTTATTTTATTTATTTATTTATTTATTAGATTTGTATGCCGCCCCTCTCCGAAGAGTTGGGTGGCATATAAGTACAACTAATAAATACATAAATAAACATTCTGGAATGTTTTTTGTTTTAGAAATTTTATGACAGCTGCTTAAATAATTAAAATACCAAGAGCCCCCATAGTATGATGTCTCTTTCCAACTTCTGTATTTTGTTTGGGCAAATGCACTTATGACTTTAATTTTTCTTAAGCTTCTGGATTGCTTTTTGTTGGTCTGCAATTTTCTCAACTGTAGTTTAATTGAAAGCTTTTCTCAAGGATAAATTTTAGATACTAGTTGTACGGAGCAGACATCCCCAGGCCAGTTGACTAGGATAGCAGATCAATAGCTGCATATTCAAAATTCATTATTTCAGGTAAGCTGTGATTCAGAAAATTATGTTCAGTTCCTTTGCCTAGAGAAGCAGCTATACAAGGGAAAAGAAAGGGGAAAAAATGTCACATCACATGGATTATCATATTTCTTTTTGGTTAAAAAGCTCCTACAGGCTTTTTTACAGCAGTGTTTCCCAACCTTGAGTTGAAGTCCAGATATCTTCAAGTTGCCAAGGTTGGGAAACACTGTTTTACAGAGCGAATCTCTTCCAAAGCAAGATGCTGTTTGACTAAATGTAAATTGTATGATGGAGTGAAAGTATTCTTCCTCTCCCTGACCTAGAGGTTTACGGTGGGTAGGTGAAAAGGGGTTAATTGCAGAGGTGAGCTGCTAAGGTAGAACGGTGGCGTGTGCTCACCCCCGTGGCTCTGAGTGCTAGCGGAGTCCAGCACAATTCTGCTACTACAGAAATTCACTGGACTCCGCTAGCACTCAGAGCTACAGGGCGAGCAGACACCACCATTCTACCTTAGCAGCCCACCTCTGGTTAATTGCTAGAGCTGCCCTTACCAGTGTTGAAATCCAATTTTTTTACTACTGGTTCTGTGAGCGTGGCTTGGTGGGTGTGGCTTAGTGGGCATGGCAAGGGAAGGATACTGCAAAATCTCCATTCCTATCCCATTCCAAGGGAAGAATATTGCAAAAACCCCATTCTCTCTCCCTTCCTGGGGGAAGGATCTCCATTCCCACCCCACTCTGGGGCCAGCCAGAGGTGGTATTTGCCAGTTCTCTGAACTACTCAAAATTTCTGCTACTGGTTCTCCAAAACCTATCAGAACCTGCTGGGTTTTACCCCTGGCCTTCACCCATTAGAACCAATTCCTATCCATTCCTCCTTCCTGGATTTGAGCTTCTGGTCTTTTAAGGGAAATGCTAGACTGACAGCTTTGCAACTTTTCCTCAATAAGGGCAACTTAAAGAATAGCAGTAAAATGGCCAATATTTTTTGTTTAGTTCTCCCTTTTCTTCAGTTGGGATCAGACAAGGACAGTGGCAATACTGGTTTATGATTTTTTAAATTTAATTTTGATACTTTCGCAAAGGTATTGTTGCTGGACAGGGCAGTATTTTCCACAGTCTGCGTCATTTCAAATTCTCAAAAGTGAAGTTGATCCCAAGGTAGAATTACTAAACAGTCTGAACTGCTTATTATAAGGATTTGCAGAATGGAAATGGAAGTGGCATAGATGTGCCCTCTCATTTTTCATTGTGTAACAGGGGAGTGCTATTATTTAGTGATCTTAGCCAATACTTGTGCATGATCTTGATCTGAGTTTGAGAATTAGTTAAATAACTTCTGCTCTACATGACTTGGAATAAATGACCAAAAGTAAAACTAGGATCCCAAAACAATCTGGTTGCTGAAAAAGACACTTCCAGCTGTGGTCTCTAACATTATATTGAAGTGAAATATTTCAGACAGGCATCTGCTGATATAGTCCAATTAAAGTTAAATATTAGTTTTGATACTGTTAGCAGCTAAGACTATAGCTTCATGCTCTCCAAACCTCTGTTCTTGCTGTTTAAAATTACCTGCACACTAGGGAAGAAAATAAGGTTAAAGGATCAAAGCTTACTTATCTAGAAATTTTAGCTTGAAAAGTGAGAGGCAAGCCATCAAGTCATTTCCAATTTATTAATCTATCCTTTTCCTGAATCAGTTCTCAAATGTCTTAATTCTTAAAATGCAAAGCACTGGAGTTAAAATTAACTTGACGATAATATATTTTCCCTTAGGCTTTAAGTATTAAAACTGTTGAATAGTTCAGCAGCTGAAAGCCAATAAAATAAGCAAACAAAACATGTAGTCTCATTTTGTGGTTCATTTTCTAGCCAGCAATAAAATTAATGCTAGAAACTTTCCAAACAAGAGAATGGATTAATGCATTTATTATCTCAGTTCTAACTCAAAGTCTCACCAGTACATTTGGTTACTGCATAAGAGTGTCTGAACATTGCATTTTCCCTTACAGTTTTTTGTATCAATATTTCTGTGCTTACGGCAGACCAAATAACCATTATGTCAACACCAGATGCACAAATGAAGACAAAGCAAGGGATCTTGACTCCATTTATTGAGGTGTTGGGACTGTACAGTTAAAAAATATGGAAGAATCTACTGTAAGAGCTTCCCATTGGGGACAATTATGACACAGGTTTTTCTTGTGATTATTTTATTTCTAGGTAGTCCTCAATTTATGTCCAGCTACTTAGCATTAGCATTTAAACTCATATACTGCTTCACAGTGCTTTACAGCCCTCTCTAAGCGGTTTACAGACAGTAAACTTATTGCCCACAACAATCTGGGTCCTTATTTTACCGACCTTGGAAGGATGGAAGGCTGAGTGAAACTTGAGCCCTGTGAGATTTGATCTGCCAAACTGCTGGCAGCTGGTGATTAGCAGAAGTAGCTTGCACTCTAACCACTGAACCACCGAGTCAGCCAATGAGAGCTAAACACATCTAAGTCTGTGCAGAGAATCGAAACTTAGAAGCTTAAGGCTGGGCATGGCTCAGCTCACTCTGTATTCTGAACTGCTGAAATGAAACTGTTCTCTGCTGTCTGTAACTGCTTGAAGAAGAACTCTGCTAATGGTGTTGTAAATTCATCTGTTACTATGTTTATAAAGAAGTTATTGAATCCAGCTGAATCAGTCATCTGTGTGTGCTTCTAGTTTTGATTCTGCAACAAACTTTAATACTGGATTTGGATGTACAAGCTCATGATCCACTTATCATCTGTGGTGACTCACTTAACAACCATTATGCTTGATTACATGGTGACTTGGTTTATAACCACAATGACTTACAACCAAATTCTGGGCTCAGTTCTGATTTTAAGTTAGGGACCACCTGTTTTGGTTGCATGGTTGTTGTGAGTTTACTTAGCATTGAATAAATATAATATTGCAGATTTTATTCTGATTCTTTAATTTGTGAATGAGGGTTCATTCTCTGACTTTGTGGGTTGGCTACCAAAAGTTTTGCTACCAGGCTAGGTAACATCTTCAGCAGTTTAGGGGTGTCTCTGTTCTTCTGTTTATAAGGGCTTCAGGTGTGGGTGTATCAGTGGGGGGCTTGTGATGGGTCAGCTGTGAATCATCAGTGAGTCTTGTGATGGGTCTTGTGATAAGGAGATTACCGTATTTTTCAGAGTATAAGAGGCACCAAAGTATAAGACACACCTTAGTTTTGGGGGAGGAAAATAGGGAAAAGTATCTGCTTACTAGGTATTCATCTGGCTAGCGTCCTTAGTCTGGTCAGCTTCAGCACATTATTTGCTCCCCTGGTTAAGGGCTTTAAAAAAACCTTTATTCTGAGACAGTAACAATGAAAGAGCTTGCAAGCCAGTAAGAGCTGGAAACATTGTTAGCACCTGGTTAGGGCTGGAAAGAATTTTTTTCAGAGCAAGTTAGAGTAATGGAAAAATGCTGCAAAGACTTGGGGCTTGGAAAACATTCTTCACAGAGAGAAACAATGAATGAGCTTGGGAACATCAATAGCACCTGGTTAGGGCTGGAAAGAAACATCTGGAGCAAGTACAGCAATGAAAAAACAACCCTACAATGAGAGGGTTTGGAAAACATTCCTCACAGAGAGTAACAATGAAAGAGCTTTGAAGCCGGTAAAAGCTGGGAATATTGTTAGCACCTGGTTAGGGCTGAAAAGAAATATTTGGAGCAAATAGGGAATGGGGGGGGGGAATCAAAAACAGGGTTTGGAAAACATTCTTGGCAGAAATAACAATGAAAGAGCTTGCAAGCAGTAAGAGCTGGGAACATCGTTAGCACCTGGTTAGGGCTGGAAAGAAACTTACTCAGAGCAAGTTAGAGAAATGAAACAAATCCTGCAAAGACTTGGGGCTTGGAAAACATTCTTCGCAGAGAGGAAAAATAAAGAAAGAGCCTGCAAGGTAAGAGCTGGGAAGATCATTAGCAGCTAGTTAGGACTGGGGGGGAAAAAGCTACATTCAGAGTATAAGACACACTCTAATTATCAGCATCTTTTAGAGAGGAAAATGGTGCATCTTATACACCGAAAAATATAGTATATCAGATCAGGGTCATTGGGAGGTGAACTGTTGCTGGTGGTGTGTGTGTGTGTGTGTGGGGGTGTTGCATAAGTTGGTTGAGGGTCAGTGCTGTCTCTGGTTGGCTGTGTGATTGATTTGGATTCTGAGAGGTTCGTAGATTGGTTATAGGTCAATGTGTCTGTTGATGGAATTGCTTGTGGAATGCCAGGCTTCAATGAACTCATGAGTGTGATGGCTAGTAGTGTGGGTGATGATTTTTGTGTGGTCCCAATTGAACTGATGCTGTTTGGTGTCGGTTTCATGTCCTTTAATTTGTGTTTTAAAAGATCTTATGGGGTTTATAGCTTATATAGTTATAGATTAATGTCTTTTCGCTCAGAGACTGGTCACTTTTTACCTGCTAAACCTACTTTATTGTAAATATTGTTGTTCATGTTGGATGAGCTACCTATCATTAATTTTCAACTCATGAACAGATGGAGGAATCATAAATATATTCTAAGGGCACGAAACAGTAAACATGACAGCTAAGTACACCAAATGAGCAGATGCAAGAGAACATTTCTTCTCTCCCATAGAGGTCTGTAATTAGGTACCATTGTGATCCTTCTTGAACTTGTCACTTAGTATCACTGGAGACAAAATTATGTATTTTAATTTTCTTGCAGAATTAGACTGAAAAGGAGACACAATCATGTTGAAGGACAAAGTAGTTAGGATAAAATATTTGAGAGAAATACAGATAAAGGGTCATAGTTGTAGCAACATCAATATACAGATAGCCCTTGTTTAGCAACCACAGTTGTGATCAGCAACTCAGTTGTTAAACAAAGTGATTGCTAAGTGAAACTGCAACTGAGTTTTCAATCTTACTTCAGCTTTCCTTTGCTTTATGTTTCTTGGTTATGACCTATAACGCCCTACATGGCATCGGACCAGAATACCTCCGGGACCATCTTTTGCCACATGAATACCAGCGGCCGATTAGGTCCCACAGATTGGGCCTTCTCTGGGTCCCATTGACTAAGCAATGTCATCTGGTGGGGCCCAGGGAAAGAGCCTTCTCTGTGGCAGCCCCAGCCCTCTGGAACCAGTTCCCCCCCAGAGATCAGAACCGCCCCCACCCTCCTTGCCTTTCGTAAGTTGTTGAAAACTCACCTTTGCCGCCAGGCATGGGGAAATTGACGCCACCCCTAACTACTGTTTTATGTATGGTTTGATTGGGTTGTGTGATTATTTTATTAATAAGGATTTTTAAATTGTGTTTTTAGATATTGGATTTGTAATAGTTTTATTGTTGGGAGCAGCCCTGAGTTCTCGGAGAGGGGTGGCATAAAATCTAATAAATTATTATTATTAAATTATTATTATTATTATTATAGACCTGTGAAGATTGCAAATTTGAGGTCTGATCGCAAAATTATTTTGCCATGACCATCAAAACTGTGCATGGTCACTAAGTGAGACTATTGCTGTACAAAGATTACCTGTTTATGGTTTGAGAAAAGATAACAAATCACATGACATATATAATCTGAGAGGTATCATGATCTGAGAATTTTGCTACTCCAGAAAACCATTTTCAAGTGAAAATGGTATTTTGCCAGCTGTAACACTGAATGAAGCATTGTAGGTGTGATAAGAAGATCTAATTATTAATTTAGCCCTGCCAGGCTTGGGGTTATTAGAATTATTGAATGGGAACAACTGCTTTTTATGGCTTAGGTTTTTAGATTTTATATGAGCCGGGGTGGCGCAGCAGGTAGAGTGCTGTACTGCAGGCCACTGAAGCTGACTTGTAGATCTGAAGGTCAGCGGTTCAAATCTCATCACCGGCTCAAGGTTGACTCAGCCTTCCATCTTTCCAAGGTGGGTAAAATGAGGACCCGGATTGTGGGGGCAATAGGCTGGCTATGTTAAAAAGTGCTATTGCTAACCTGTTATAAGCCACCCTGAGTCTAAGGAAAAGGGCGGCATAAAAATCGAATAAATAAATAAATAAATAAATGAATGAATGAACGAATGAATAAATAAATATTTAATTATTTTGATTTAAAATGTTATACATTGTTTTATTATATGTTGTATGCCGCCCCATGTCCTCAGAGAGTGGTGGCATAAAAGTCCAATTAATTAATTAATTAATTAATTAATTAATTAATTAATTTCTGCCTGAAAATAAAATTCAGAAAATTAGCTAGACTTCTTTATATCTTGAGATTGTTTGCAGAGTTTTATATGAAAGAGTGACTTCCAATCCATCAGCAGAAATTATTTCTATAGAAAGCACCATATTGTTGGTTTGCATGCTTAATGGCCACCACTCTGAGAGAAAGGGAACATGCTTTTATTGATTTAATACATTCTATATACATTTATTTTTTCTATAGATGCATACATAGCTATAAAAATACTTGCATTCTGTTTTTTCGAATGTTATGTTTGGCAACTGATAAAGAGGCAGGAGAATAGAAATGAACTTTATACATCCCATCTTGCTAATGTGCTAATGTGATCAGGATAAGCTTTCATATACCTACTGAATTGAAAGCTTCAATTGAAGAAACACCAGAATCCAAGACCAGAATTCGAAAATTGACCTGCAGCATTTCAATGAGTTTCCTTGTGAATTTATTCAACATCTCTCTTTTCCTTTTTTTCTCCCTCCAGCAAAAAAAACTCCCCAAAAAACAATAGCTCATGAACATATTTGTATTCTGCTTTGGAAGAGAGCATATTGGATTTTTCTCACCCATCAGTCATGCCCTGAGGGGTTTCAGATCATTAATGATCAATAGATCAGTTTAGATAAGAATGATAATTCTAGCAAGTGAAAAACTCATAAACTTCTCCTGATGGGTATAGGCTCCTGAGAACAAATTAATTAGCTGCCTCATCTTGCTCTAGGTAATAATTTTCCTTAATGACAAAAGGTGGTGTTTGGAACAGCAAGCTAAAAATAATAGAAATCTTGGTCTTTACAGGCTCCTATAGAACTGCTACAAATAAGCATTGTAAATTTTAGTGGTTTCTGGCAGACAAAGCTTTTTTGGAACATTCAGTGAAAAACTGTGCTGTCTTAATTTTGCATGTTGTGTTCCATAACTTAAGAGGCGCATAGGAGCAAAATTTTCAGTGGGGCAAAGGAGATATTTCTCATTTTGCTACCTTATTTCTAATCTGACAAGCAAGAATGAAGCAGAGGAAGCTGAGGACAGAAAGCAATTTGCAATGAATGAATACAAGCAGAAAAGAAGTTTCAACTATTGCTTCCTGATAAAGACATTCACTTTCTCTCTCTTCCTCTCTCTCTCTCTCTCTCTCTCTGTGTATTCCTATTATTAACCCTTAAAAATACTTTATACTATTATGACAGCAGACAGCAGACTTGACAGCAGACTTTACAAGCCCATCTTGGTCATGTTATTCAGATGCCATCAAGTAGGATTCAGAGCCTTGTGCTTATAAAAAAAATAATTGCTTGCCATCTCGTCTTGGGTCATATTTTTCCTATCTCTTTTTGATTCACCCTTTACTTTCCATTCTTTGACTCGACTCAACCTTGTCAAGCCTAATATTTTTTCCTAGACTGTCATCTGTTCAAATTACATTCCTAAACTCCTAAATTAAATTTATGTCTCAAAGAAAGCTGCTTCTATTTGTCCTTTATTTTATGGTTTTTCTTCTAGTCCATGATGCACTTTTTGAATGATCTAGAAATCCATAATCCTAAAAGAATTTCTCTCATTGTTTTCAATGTCCAATTCATGCAGATTATAATACACCAATAAAGGCTATATCCATAGTTTTACATTTCAAAACCCTTTTCATCAAAGTAGCCCATTTCTAAATAAACTATGTGAGTTGCTTGGACTGAAGTTTCAGATCATATGCAGAAATTAGTCCCTGGGTCCAATAAAATTACATTATTTGATGGAAAGGATCTAAAACATGCTTTCTCTGCTAGATTGGGCCTGTGGGGAGGGGGGGCAAGCAAGAAAGAATGTGAGTGATTCTATAAGTCTGGGTCCCCAATTCCAAGTTTGTGGTCTGCCACTGGTTTGTAGCATGCTAGCAACTGGCCCAGTGGTGGGTTCCTACCAGTGCAGTCCAGAGCCCCATACTGGTTGGAACCCACTGATGATGCAATTTTCGGCGATTTTTCCCCAGCGTCTCCATGTCAGAAGAAGCCTTCCTATTCACCCACCCTCATCTTAATGCTGACCGTTATTCTTTGTCCAAAGCACAGCTGATAAGCTCCTCACCTTTGCTTCGGCTTGTAATGTGGTCTTAAGCATGTGGGGAAATGAAATCATGTGGTGGGACATGTGCACATGAGCGGATGCACACTGGTAGCAAAATTCAACTGGAACCTGTTCTTGAACTGGTCCACATAAACAAGAAAAGCCCCAATCATGGAGTGCAGGCAGCATCCAAAACCATGCCCCCTTCAGTCCATGGAAAATCCTTTATCCATGGAATTGGTCCCAGATGCCCAAAATGTTGGCAGCTGTTGCTGTAAATGGCTTGGCTGTTCCTGTATCATGTAGGGCTTTATAACCAGCACTTTAAATCTCACTCAAAAGTTGCTTGGGAGTCAGTGCAGTTTATGAAACAGTGGTATAATGCTCCAAACTATGTAAATATTCCTGTAGTCAAGTGTTGGCTGCTGTTTGAGGCTGGGGAAAAGTTTAATATCCAGAACTACTTGGTCTTTCCAGGATTGGCGCAGTGGTTAGAGTGCAGCACGGCAGGCTACTTCAGCTAACTGCAAGCTGTAGTTCAGCAGTTCAAATCTCACCACTGTCTCAAGGTTGACTCATCCTTCCATCCTTCCTAGGTGGGTAAAATGAGGACCCAGATTGTTGGGGGCAATATGCTGATTCTGTAAACCACTTAGAGAGGCTGTAAAAGTATTATGAAGCAGTATATAAGTCTAAATGCTATTGTTATTGCTATTAAGTTGAACCTATTCTTCCTCATTCAAACCCCACAGCTTCTTGGTGCCAGGAAAGGAGCTCTAGTCTATAGCATCTCAAATCGACCCAGGACAAAGATGTTCAACTTTTGGTGTTTTCCTGATGGCATAAAATGAGAGAGCGCCATCCAAATTTCAAGGGGCAAGTTGTAAGAAAAAGCCTATTCCATCATTCCCACCCTCATGGCTTTCTGGGTTCAGGAGCAGGAATGGAAAGGAATGCAAAGCATAGGTGCTGATTTTCAAAAGATTCTTGTTTGTTAAAAAAAGATTCCTCCAAAAAACAATTAGATGTTGTGGCCCACTCATTAGCTTAATATACTTTGTCTGTAATCTTATACACACTTGACAAAACAACTAACTAACTAACTAACTAACTAACTAACTAACTAACTAACTAACTAATTATATTCCAAGAAGAGTCTTCAAAGACTTTTTTTTTAAGGCCCTTGAAGGGGGTTGATTGAAACTCCGTCATTTTTTATCTGCAGAAACCCTTGTATATTCTACATTCAGAGATGATCTACACCAAGATTCTTTGCAATCAGTGAAGCTAAAGTTATCTCTAGCATTCTTTTGCTTTATTCTCTGTCTTATTTTAACCATTTGATCTTGTATCCTTCTGCCTTTTCTGAAACATGTAGCTTCTTTCTTTTTCATGTACTGTATTTCTCTACTATTTTTTTATTTTTTGCAAGCTCTTCGGCAATTACAAGGATTTGATCTTTTGCAATCAATCTTGAACTCTTCTCTGTTGGCTAAGAGATATATACATCATTTTTTCCTCAAAGACTTGTTCCATATTTATTGTCATAAAGCTGTTAGCATTGTAACTGCCTCCAGCACAAATTTAAACAGTTCAATAGATATTTCATCTCCACCTAGTTTTTTTTAAATTTGACAACTTGGTTTATTGCCTAACATGCCTCAATATCTAAAGGAATCGGGTATTGAATATATTTTTCTACAAATGTCCCTGAATTTTTTTTACAAATGTTTCTATCACTTTACAATTCCAATTTAAAGGGGTCTGATGGAACCTACCTTCCTTCCTTCCTTCCTTCCTTCCTTCCTTCCTTCCTTCCTTCCTTCCTTCCTTCCTTCCTTCTTTCCATGACCTATGTAACTATTTTCAGCAGCCCTCCTTTAGATGAGCAGAATCTCATTTACATCTATTATCTCTTTCAAAATTGGAACTGGAATCTTCTGATGCAAATATGCTATAATATTATGCTATGGTTCATTTTCTATTATTGAAATGTTTTCTTAACCATCTCTTATCCACTGAAGTTTTCAGTTAATAAAGCATGAAAATGATTGATGTATTCACATATGTAAAATAAAATGGAGTTAATAATTGCATGCAAGAATATTCAATATAATTAAACAAAAGTAGATAATGCATGCAGCTTTCTCCATTTAATATCTGGTCTCTTCATGGACCACACCACTAAAGGAGATCTATAGTAAGTAGTTACTCCTGGCTTTGTAGGACTAATTAGATAGAATTTCAGATGAAGCTTTCTGTGAAGGAAAAGAAAATGGGAGTATTGATGTAATGAAGCCCATTAAGCCACCCAGTAAAAAAAAAAAAATCAGCAAAAATTTTGGCTCATAAAGTTCATGGCCTTGAATGTTTATAGAATAATACTCAAAATCTGATAAATAAGATGAACTGGTGTCTTAGATAGGGAGGTTAATATAATTTGGTAAGACCAAAAGACTTGCTAAGACATTTCCTAGTACATACTAGAATATAAAAATCGAAATATGGAATCTGTTCAGAAGAAATAGAAATAATGGGGATGGGGCGGAGTGAAGGTCATATGAATGCCAGATCAGAAATCCAAGTGAGTGAGTATCACAAGGTCTATAAATTAAAAAAGAAAAACTGGAGGAATGAATAGAATCAATGGTAATCAATGGTATTATTAGTGTCTAGGATCACCTGCCTTGGCTTAAACTTCCACAGACAAAAGTAAAGATTGTTTAAGTGGGCATAAAGCAGTAAAGGGCTGCAAAAAAAATTACTACCACATTGTGAGTGTGGCTTGCTGGCCATGTGACCAGGTGGGAGTGACTTGATGATCATGTGATCATGATCATGTGGCTTAAAGGGCCTGTGACTGGCTTAAAGGTGGCCAAGTTGATGTCACTCATGTCAAGGGTTTGGATTAGGGTTAGGGTGCCTGCCCTCTCCTCGCCTCAAAGAGATACAATTTCTCTATCTATTTACTATTACTGAATGTCCAAAATATATGATTTAATTCTATGTATATATGCCAGATGCATACATCCATATTACACACAGGCACACAGAAATAACAACAACAACAACAACAACAGATAATCCAACTTGGTGTAGTGGTTAGAAACTGGATAGAAACTGGGAGAGTGTGAATTCTAGTCCTGCTTGTGCCATGAAGCCAGCTGGTTGACTTGGGCCAGTCACTCTGTCGTAACTTTAAGAAGGAGGAAATGATAAACTACATCTTAATTTACACCTTTTACACTTTAATTTATACATATACAAAGTATAACTTGTGTTTATTGTTTAATGAACTGCTAAATTGGCCATGTCTACCCAGTCATATGACCCTAGCCACACCTACCCAGGCAGTCTGGCCCTCCAACAGTCGGAGGGACCATGAATTGGCCCATTGTTTCAGAACCCCTGTCTTAATTTCTAATTGTTTCCCTCCTTGAGTAGTTTCCGTCCATTGTTTGTTGTCTTGCCTTCTAGTGCTTTGGTAAATAAATTAACTGCCTCTTTGTGGCAGCCCCTAAAACACTGGAATACTGTTATCATGTCACCCCTAGTTCTTTTTTCTAGACTAGCCATACCCAATTCCTGTGACTGTTCTTCACGTTTTAGTCTCTCGGCCTTTAATCAGCCTAGTTGCTCTTCTCTTTCTTGTTCCTCTTCTCTTTGTAGTTGCTCTTGTCTTTCATTAATGCCTGTGAAGATTCAAAAACAGATCATGAAGTGATTGATATATGAGCAGTTTGAAAACAAGGTGGTAATTAGTCAATTCAGCATGCCAGATTAACTTTCAGTTTTGATCAGAAAGCTTCTGATGAAAGTGGATTGTAGGCATTTTGTAAATATAGTGTTTAAATTTTTATACAGTATTATATTTCAGCAAAGGATTTGACGGCATTTATTCATTTTTATTTATTTATTTGTCAAGCATGTACAAGGTAGTAGATATTAGTATAAATATAAACATTAGCAAGGTAGGTATAGGTAAATTGTAGGACATGGATGTAGGCACAATGGTGCGCTTGTGTACACCCCTTACAGACCTCTTAGGAATGGGGTGAGTCTAAATTTAAAGTTTTTGGGGTTTGGGGAAGAACTCACAGAGTCAGGTAGTGCATTCCAGGCATTGATTATTCTGTTGCTGAAGTCGTATTTTCATATTTTGGAGCGGTTTACAGTAAATTTTATTATTATTATTATTATTTATTGGATTTGTATGCCGCCCCTCTCCGCAGACTCGGGGCATCTAACAACAATGATAAAAAACAACATGTAACAATCCAATTTAATAAAACAACTAAAAACCCTTATTATAAAAACCAAACATACACACAAACATACCATACATAACTTGTAATTGCCTAGGGGAAGGAATATCCTAACTCCCCCATGCCTGGCGACAAAGGTGGGTCTTGAGTAATTTGTGAAAGACAAGGAGGGTGGGGGCTGTTCTAATCTCTGGAGGGAGTTGATTCCAGAGGGCCGGGGCTGTCACAGAGAAGGCTCTTCCCCTGGGGCCCGCCAAATGACATTGTTTGGTCGATGGGACCCGGAGAAGGCCAACTCTGTGGGACCTTATCGGCCACTGGGATTCATGCGGTAGAAGGCGGTTCCGGATGTATTCTGGCCCAATGACATGTAGGGCTTTAAAGGTCATTACCAGAAATTTGTAGACAATGAAAGGCTATCTAAGCTCAAAATTTCGAGTCTGGTGGAATAAGGTATTCTGTTGCAAGAAGAGGAGTGGAAAACTCTTCTTGTGAGATATTTTTGGACTCTCTCAATATTTTGGATCCTTCTTATTAGAATGCCATGCCCATGAGGCACACCTCATGGCATTCTAATAAAAACCTAGATAAGCATGGATTGAATGGCATGAAAATTGCAGTGGAAAGCCAGCTAAATAACTGCAATATTTTAGATTTTCTTAAAAACTAGTAAAATTATCAAGAGATTTCTTGCTTCCATATGTGGTGAATTCAGAGGGTTTTCTATAACCCAAGATGAATAGTGTAATTTTCAACAAGGTCGAAAAGCCATTATGAACTGAATGCAATTTTTGCTTTGGTCGAAGGAGAGTTTGAATATCCCTTAAAAATACTATTTATAATGCCTGTTGCTTTCCAAAATGTATCATTCAGCCTTCAAAATTAAACTGCATATAATCAGTCTCCTTTTAGTGGTTCGCTTTTAATTTTATAGCACTTCAAGGCATCTTGCTTTTAGTCACTTTAATACTTCATCAGAATAAACATGTCATCAGATTTTAGTTTCAATCTAAAGGAAAAGTATGCAGAGTGCTTGCATTTTGGTTTCAATAGAGGAAAATGACAAAAATAATAGAAAACTGTAAGTTGTCAGATTCAATGAAGGATTATATTATTTTTATATAATTTTGGAAACAGGTATGACTGTAGAACTCAACTTTTTCTCAATTAGCTCAATAATATTGATAGTTTTCAAAATGCCATTTTGAAAACTAAATAATAGATGACCTAAAATTATAGTCTTAAATTCAATCTTCAGATAAAAAACCATTACTTGCACTCCCATTTTGAGTATCATATTTTTCAGGGTATAAGATGCACCAGAGAATAAGATGCAGCTTAGTTTGGGGGGAGGAAAATGGGGGGGGGGAATCTACCTACCAGG
The DNA here is from genome assembly GCF_031021105.1 of Erythrolamprus reginae. Taxonomy (NCBI): domain Eukaryota; kingdom Metazoa; phylum Chordata; class Lepidosauria; order Squamata; family Dipsadidae; genus Erythrolamprus; species Erythrolamprus reginae. The sequence goes on from NC_091950.1 coordinate 120,213,909, forward strand.
TATTCATCTGGTTAGTGTCCTTAGTCTGTTCAGTTTCAGCACACTAGTTTATCCCATGGTTAGGGCTGCAAAAGCCTTTTTCAGAGGGAGTAGGAATGAAAACAAGCCTGCAAAGCCTTAGGGTAGGAAAAAACCTTCTTTGGAAAGAGTAGGAAGCTGGGAAAAATATTAGCACCTAGTTAGGGCTGGGAAAAAAGTTTCGAAAAAGCTACATTCGGAGCATCCAAATTTTTAGCCTCTTTTGGAAAAAGGTATGTCTTATACCCCACAAAATACAGTATATCATGCTTTCTTCACTCAGTTCTTCAAGCCATTTAAAACACCCATTTAAAACACCCAATCTAAAGTAAAGTTGCTTAACATTTGATCTAATAAGTTCCCAAGGGTTGAAGGTGGAAACCGCTGGCTATGGAAATTGCATTAACTCATTTGGAACTAAGTGGAATTATCAGAAAGAGCAGTTTAAATGCTTTGGGATTCACTGTCTTGCAGGTGGCACCTCATTTATCAGCATTTCTATTATCTATTAAAAGTTTCTGTTCTTATTCTATATTTAGGGGGGGGGGTGTTTAGGTTGCTGGTTTTTGTTTGGTCCTCTGTTGAGGTCAGAGCCTTCAGAATACAGTAATGCATAAATGGATGCTGGTTTTAAGAATAAAATCAAAACAGAGTTGAAGTTGAAATCAGCAGGTAGAAATCAGAGACAAGGAAAGACATTATGGACCCATGTGAATCTGGAAGGAGACATGACAAAGAATGTATTATTTGCTATAAAATCACAAGGGAAAACTTCCCATTTCTAAGAAATTGTCATGGGGTATTCAAGAACAAACAAACTTTTCTGCCTCTCCTCACCCCCGCAAAAAAAGAGAGAAGCCAATGCAATTGAAACTCATTGTCTTAAAAAAATCCCCATATTGTTACTGATGGATTTCACTTTGCCAATAACTTAACCACAATCAGTTAAGTCAATGAAATTCTATTGCACTTGAGTCAGTAGTAAATCAGGATCCATTATCTCCTGAAATAACTTGGTTCCATAATGACAAGAGAAACAGGAACATCTACACAACTGAAATTAGGATGTAAAAGAATGGAACCACCAATTTTCAAACAGTAGCCCAGTAAGTAACGCCATCTAAGGTTAAAATTGGCAATATAAAAATGTTGTGTACTACAGAACCAAATTATTGTTTACCTTTAGGTTTATACAAACAAATTTAAAACATATCCAACTCAATATCTCTCCAGAGTAAATCTATAATTTATGTACACAAAGTGCTCATTGTTTATGCATTCTTACAAAAACCTTTATTGTAATTTAACGAAGTGATTGCTGATTCACTGAAGAAAAAAACAATTGCTACCAACCTGCTTTCCATTGAGGACCTGTATAGTGCATAAGTCAAAAAGAGGGCCGTCAAAATATTTACTGAGTCTTATCATAAATATGACCTACAATGTAAATCAAAGCAATGCTTTAAAAAATGGAGTAAAAATCCAGTTCATTAAAGTCCACAAATGGAGATTAGACAGATAATAAAAGGAATAAGCAGAAGGCACCTGCAAGAATTAATGCCAAATCTCAAATATTAGAAATCTGAATGTGAACTTTCCAGTAAGCTGTGGAAGACAACATTGCAACTTCCATGGAGTTAGATGAACATGGATATCAAAAGAACTCTGAAAAGAATTTGTAATAAGGTCGGGGGGAGGGGGGCTAAGTGAGAGCCAGACAAGAAACATGCTTTGTATATGAAATTAAAATCTAACATATTGGTAAAATTAGAATATAATTTAAATGACCCAGGCCCTAAAATAACGCTATCAAATCTGTATAGCAAAAATCAAAATGGCTGCCAGAAGACAGCAATGTCAAAAAGATTTGTCTGGTTTTAAAGAAGCTGTCATCTAGTGGTCATCAGGACTTTTTCAGTATCCATTGAATAGTGCTAACCCAGGACTGTCAAACTCATGTGTGTTACGTGCTGGCCACACCAATGCTCGGTTTAGTGTGTGGAAAATGTCATGATACATCACATGATGATGCCATGGCGATGCATGTTTCACACCTCTGTGCTAGCCTGAAAGTTAATTAGTTATTAATTGATTCATGAAATGGTTCCTTGAAGGCTTATTAGCTGCTACTAATTAATAGGTAAATATTTGTCTTGTAAATAAGTGGCTGATTAATCATTCAATTATGTATTGATTTATAGCTACTAACATTTCTATTATGAAAAGAAGAAGAATTTTAAAACGTTTGGGTCTGTAAACTTCTAACACTCTGGGAAAGAAATAATGTCTGTGAAATATGAAGCCTGTACTAGATAGATGAGTGTTCCTGTCACTTCCTACCTTTGAAGTCATTCAAAATCTTGTCTTACCAGCATGATTCCATGTAATCAATTTTAAGACTATTAAAATCAGCAACGGAATGATAATTTCGGGAGATCGGCAGAACAAGGATGAAACAAATCAGTTGAGCCATCTTTCCAGACTCCTAAACTCATTATTTTTCCAAGTGGGCACAGGGGTCTAGGATAGTTCTCCTCTGGGTTCTGCCAGAATGGTTGCAGAAGGTGAAAATGGAACTGAAAATTTAAGCACATGTTTTATTTCATTTTATTTATTTAGATTTATATGGATTCTTCTTACTTTATCTACAACAACCTGATGGTCAGAGTGATCAAACAGTGGAATGGCCTGCCAGCGGAGGTTGTGAACTCCCCGACTTTGGACATTTTCAAGAGGAGATTGGGCTGTCATTTGGCTGGGGTGCTATAGGATTTCCTGCTTAAGCAGGGAGTTGGACTTGGTGACCTGCAAGGTCCCTTTCAACTCTAACAAACAAACAAGCAAGCAAGCAAGCAATCAAGCAAACAAATAAACAAACAAACAAACAAACAAACACTGAGCAGCTCACAGCAATAATGCCTGTGTCTTTTCCTTCGTAGGAAATACAATAAAAATCATCGTAGGATTGTATCCAGGTGAGGGTTCCTACTTACTGCTGCTACCGGTGCGCTCCACATGAAGCTCCACGTTTCTAGCATTCACACGTGCATCCAAGTGATATTTTGTTTCCTGTGCATGTGCAGAAGCAAAATCTCACTCAGAGGCATGCACACACATGTTGGAGATGTGGAGATGTGCAGGCAGCTCCATTTTCGTTACTGGAGCTATGGTGTGGTCCGTACCAGTAGCAACGCGCTATTGGTTGTATCAGATGGTTTGCTATTTATCTTTCTTGTTGAAAACAAATCTTCAGATGAGATTACTGTACTGTGTTGTGGACTAGCTTTAAAAATGATCTGGGGACTCATGTAAAATGGGCAGCAATAAGATTTTCAGAGTTCATCAAGTGAAACACAGTTCATGGCCTTTATATTTGTTTTATTGGTTGCTGATGGTTTATAGCATGCATTTAAAGTTTTAGACTTGGTTTTTGTAGTGGAGTGTATCCCTTTTCCTATTTCCCCACACATATTGCATTGGTCTGCATTGGTTGCCGATCAGTTTCCGGTCACAATTCAAAATGTTGATTATGACCTATAAAGCCCTTCATGGCATCGGACCAGAATATCTCTCGGACCGCCTTCTGCTGCACGAATCCCAGCGACTGGTTAGGTCCCACAGAGTTGGCCTTCTCCAGGTCCCATCGATGAAACAATGTTGTCTGGTGGGACCCAGGGGAAGAGCCTTCTCTGTGACTGCCCTGACCCTCTGGAATCAACTCCCTCCAGAGATTAGGATTGCCCCCGCCCTCCTTGCCTTTCGCAAACTCCTTAAAACCCACCTCTGCTGTCAGGCATGGGGAAATTGATTCCCCAATTATGGGCCGTTTCCATTTTTTGTATGGTTTGTCTGAGATGTATGACTGTTTTTTATATTAAGAGTTTTAAATTGTCTTTTAATCATTGGATTTGTACCGTTTTGTTGTTGTGAGCCGCTCCGAGTCTTGCAGTAGCTTGCAGTACTGCACTCTAACCACTGTGCCACTGAGGCTCTATTCCATCAAGTCATTAAATTATATAAAAAGGTTAATATTATTCTCATGTCACAGTCCCCCCATTCCTCACACACCCCACTCTCTGTTCCATAAATCCACCAGTGAGTTTCTTTCAAACTGATTTAAGCCTGGTATGTCAAGTTCATTGACCATTCCCTTAAACACAGTACAAGACTAGAGTGAGATTACATGACCATGATTCAGGCGGTAGGGAAAGCAAGTAGGATGCTTGGCTGCATAGCTAGAGGTATAACAAGCAGGAAGAGGGAGATTATGATCCCGCTATATAGAGTACTGGTGACACCACATTTGGAATACTGTGTTCAGTTCTGGGGACCTCACCTACAAAAAGATATTGACAAAATTGAACGGGTCCAAAGACGGGCTACAAGAATGGTGGAAGGTCTTAAGCATAAAACGTATCAGGAAAGACTTAATGAACTCAATCTGTATAGTCTGGAGGACAGAAGAAAAAGGGGGGACATGATCGAAACATTTAAATATGTTAAAGGGTTAAATAGGGTCCAGGAGGGAAGTGTTTTTAATAGGAAAGTGAACACAAGAACAAGGGGACACAATCTGAAGTTAGTTGGGGGAAAGATCAAAAGCAACATGAGAAAATATTATTTTACTGAAAGAGTAGTAGATCCTTGGAACAAACTTCCAGCAGACGTGGTAGATAAATCCACAGTAACTGAATTTAAGCATGCCTGGGATAAACACATATCCATCCTAAGATAAAATACAGAAAATAGTATAAGGGCAGACTAGATGGACCATGAGGTCTTTTTCTGCCGTCAGACTTCTATGTTTCTATGTTTCTATAAAATATTATTTTACTGAAAGAGTAGTAGATCCTTGGAACAAACTTCCAGCAGACGTGGTTGGTAAATCCACAGTAACTGAATTTAAACATGCCTGGGATAAACATATATCCATCCTAAGATAAAATACAGAAAATAGTATAAGGGCAGACTAGATGGACCATGAGGTCTTTTTCTGCAGTCAGTCTTCTATGTTTCTATGAGATATGTCACTGGATTACTCTAGAGGAGGAAGAAAATGCCCAGTGTAAGTGTCATCTCCCATCTGGAACAAATGATGAAGGGAGAAGTACAGGTAAGTTTTAAGGTCATAATACAGGAACGGATGCCATAGTTATTTCAGATGAAGTCGCAAAATCCTAAAAACTTTGATATCTAGGTATAAAACACAACACCATCATGAATGTTTAAGAAATTTTTTAAAAAATCAGAAAAGTATAGGCTGATTGTGAGTTTCGAGTATTTATTTATTTTATTATTATTTATTTATTTATTATTTGGATTTGTATGCCGCCCCTCTCCGAAGACTTGGGGCAGCTCACAACAAGTGAAACAATCATGATAATCCAATTAATTAAAATATTTAAAGATTTAAGAAAACCCCCATATACTAACAGACACACACACAAGCATACCATGTATAAATTAAACGTGCCCAGGGGAGATGTTTAATTTCCCCATGCCTGACGGCAAAGGTGGGTCTTAAGGAGTTTACGGAAGGCAGGAAGAGTAGGGGCAGTTCTAATCTCCGGGGGGAGTTGGTTCCAGAGAGCCGGTGCCGCCACAGAGAAGGCTCTTCCCCTGGGACCCGCCAATACCCGAGTATTTATAACTATAGCCGACTTCTCTTCTTTTAGTTATAAATCTTGCACTTTCCGTTGTTAACCTTGTGTTTGAATCCTCATCCTTTGTGATCTCTACTTTGTAATAATATTCCCATGTAATTATTTTACTTTGCAGCATTGATGTCATGATCAAACGCCGAGTTCTGCTTCTGCATTTGGATTTGGCATTTGTGGAGCTTTCTGACTGTGATTAATTTGGTCTGTATGCACAGATATAATTGGGGAGATCTTGTTGCTCTCTGAGCTTGACTATTCACTTGCAAGTCTTTTGTTATCCAACTAGGTAATATCATTAGTGCGGGGGAGTGTGAGGTGTGTAACCTGTTTATATATAGTAGCTTGCCCTGTCAGTTTTGGTGGGGGGTATGGTTTCCTTCTGACTGGTTTCTTAATTAACATGTTGTTTTCTGTCTCTTTTATTATCTAGTGTTCCTCACTTCTTATTTGAGTATTGTCTGCTGGAGGAGATGTGTTCTAGTCTTTTTGTTTCCTTCTTAGATTTTGTATTGTCTCTTTCAAGGCAGTGTTAATGTGGTTTATTCTTATGCATCTGTTGATGGTTGATTTTCCTGGCTACCAAGTTTCCAGGATTTCCTAGGCATTTTTGGAATTTACTTGATCTAAAATGCTAGTGGTTTCCTGGTTGAAACTGTGCTTTATTTTGTCAATATGTTACTGTTTAAGGAGTTTTTGACATGTTTTCTGATTGCTAGTTGATCTTTATGGGTAGGCTATACTAGTCTTCTGTCTACCTGGCCTACATAGTGGGTGTTACAGTATTTTCATTATAAGTTTTAGATGACTCCTCTTTCATTTGTCCCAGGCTAACAGGTCTTTTAGTTTTATTTATTTATTTAATTGTTTCTTTGTTTTGTCAAAACATGTACAGTGGTGCCTCTACTTAAGAACTTAATTCATTCCGTGACCAGGTTTTTAAGTATAAAAGTTTGTAAGCAGAAACAATTTTTCCCATAGGAATCAATGTAAAAGCAAATAATGCATGCAAACCCATTAGGAAAGAAATAAAAGCTTGGAATTTGGGTGGGAGGAGGAGGAGGAGGAGGAGGAGGAGGAGGAGGAGGAGGAGGAGGAAGAGAGTCGCTGCCGAAGGAAGAAGGTGAGGTGATGGGAATAAAAAAAAATCAAAACTTTAAGGCTTAAAAAAAAAGAGGGACTCTGAGGCGGTGAGGAGGAGCACGCACTTCCCATACACCCTACACGAGGCTGCTTCCCATACACTGCGCCAGAGAGAGAAACCCAGGTGGGCGAGAGGGGGGAACCTCCCGCTCCTTTGACTGAAAAGTGGCTGCTGCTGCTGCTGCTGCTATCTGCTTCCTCTTCTTTCCCATGCTGAAGGGCTCCCCTCTCCTCTCGCTCGCTCATTTTGCAGCCGGTGCCTTTCCTGCACTGTGGTGACTTCTCGGTTTGGCTGAAGCCAAGTTGATCTGTCCAGAGCAAAGCACCCCTTTTGTCTTTCCGCACCCAGATGTTCTGGGAGGCAACCTCCTGCCAGGTGTATGGCAGGCAGAGCGAGGGAGTCACCACAGTAAAGTGCTTTATTCCCTCTCCAAGTGCCCAGAGAAAGGAAAATGCTTTGTTCACTCTGGACTGCCAAAGCCTCCTTAAGCGCCACCAAAAGGCTCCTCTGGCAGCCCAGAAAAGCCCAAGATGGCTGGGATTAAAGGGGGAATGGCAGGAAACTGGCCGGGCCTTCGTGCCACTCTCAAATATCCGGAGAAATTTTTCTGGGCTTGGGTTCTTAAGTAGAAAATGGTTCTTAAGAAGAGGCAAAAAATCTTGAACACCCAGTTCTTATCTAGAAAAGTTCTTAAGTAGAGGCGTTCTTAGGTAGAGGTAGCACTGTACAAGATAGCAGGTATTGGTATAAACATAAATAATTTTTATTTATTTATTTATTTATTTATTTATTTATTTATTTATTTATTTACTTACTTACTTACTTACTTACTTACTTACTTACTTACTTACTTACTTACTTACTTACTTACTTACTTACTTACTTACTTATTGGATTTGTATGCCGCCCCTCTCCGTGGACTAAATGGTACTCTTATGCATGTCCCTTTCTTTCTCTTAAGAATGGGGTGAGGTTGACAGTTGACAGTCTAAGGTTAAAGTTTTGGGGGTTTGGGGATGAAACCACAGAGTCAGTAGTGCATCCCAGGCGTTGACCACTTTGTTGCTGAAGTTGTATTTTCTGCAGTCGAGTTTTGAGTGGTTTACATTGAGTTTGAATCTATTGTGTGCTTGTGTTTTATTGCAGTTAAAGTTGAAATGTTCATTGACAGGTAGGACATTGTGGCAGATGATTTTATGAACTACATTCAGATCAGATTGAAGCAGGGGTGAGCTGCTGCCCGGACGGGGAGAAATGCAGTGGGGTGGTGAAAATGGAGCTCCACCCCAGAGCACCCAATTTGCACTGAAATATGTTGAAAGAAAATGCAGGGCGCCCTGCATAAGTCACACCCACAGTGTAGTAGTAAAAACTTTGGTAGCCCTTCACTGGATTGAAGGCAATGTAACTCTAGGCTATCTATGCCTAAAATTCCAAGTCTAGTGGAATAAGGTATTATGTTGTGAGCAGAGGAATGGAGGACTCTTCTTGTGAAATATTTCTGGTCTCTCTCAATTGTATTAATATCTGATATACAGGTGGCTTAAGATGTTTTAGAGAGCTTCAGTTGGTCTGTGTGCTGCAGCCATTGTGTTAGTCTGTGTGATGTTTTGGGAGTATTGTGTTCCATAAGTTGTACTAGTTGTGCTGTAGCACAATGAGTAGTAAAGCACTTTTTGATAAAATTGTGTAGATATCCATTTTGTTGAAAGACATTGTATTGGTGATCTGTTTTCTTTTTTCCATTGTTCTGGGTTGCTGCAGTGCATGTATACTCATCTGAATAGTGCTCTTAAATACCTCATTTTGTGTAAGATTCAGTTATTGCTTTGGTAGTGGAGCTTTTGGCTGGTGTGGTTTTTTTTTTCTGATTGTCTTGGGTTTCTAATTTACCATCATTTCCTCTGCTATTGAGGAAGGTCTGATTGCCTATTGATCACCAATGACCTGAATAGGAGATAAGGGTTACAAATGAAACATGGGAATGGAGATCAAATACCATCTATTAATGTAGATTCCTGTCCCTTTCTTCACTACACTTAGATGTGATGCTAGGCATGCTGATATATTCTGACTCTGAAGATATTTAACTCTATACTCAAGAATTTGCTTCCATGAAGAACTCATAGGCACAACGAGGCTAGTTTAATTGCTTTATTGCAGACCAGATGGAAGCCATATTTATGCAGAAATTTAGTCTCTTCCATCTCTTTGAGTGAATAGAAATTTGGCTGGCCTTGAGATTTGGGTACATCTACACAGTGTTTACACAAGTATTCTGCCTAGCTTAACCACTGCTTCTTCTTCTCTGCCCAGCTTCAGGGTTACATTTATGCAGCAGTCATACAAGTCTTAAAAAGCAGGGCTTAATCATAATAGCTTATCACATTCATAGATATATGAGTGAACTTTATCTATTCAAGAGCCATTCCACATTATAGTTATTTTATGATCAAATTTAGCTGTCTGCATATCGTAGTCAACCATCCGCTATACCATTCATTACACAGTTACTTAAATAATACTTAATCACTTTGCAAGAGTCTTAATTTTACCTTTTTAATTAATTATGAGACAGTATGTCCAATTCTTGCAGATTCTTCCTTGTCGTGTATTATTTAAACCGTAATTAAAGCCATTTTGTATTTTACTCTGATAAGACAGTGACTCAGCTTCTGACAGCTTCTTTCAGAGCCTGGGTTTTTATGATTTCATTCTTTGAACTGTATCTTTTGAAAAGCCATTATGAATGCAAGTTAGTGTCTTGTGGAAAACGTCTCCTGAATTTGATGTAAAAAGAAGGAGGTGGGGTAAAAGAGGTACATGTGAAAGAGAAAAAAGAGAGCTAGAAGGTGGAAAAAAGAGAAGGCTTTCAAGATACAGGGGGAAAAGACACTGTCTTTCCTACAAAGGATTGAAGGGTTGAAACCCACATCCAGCTTTGTTGTTGTCTTCAATTTAAGATTCTTTAGTTGCCTTGCCTGCAATTATTATGAAAGCAATAATCTAAAAGAAAACTTGATAAAAATATACCCAGTTTCTCAAAATGGCTATGGCTGACTCATCAGGACTAATCAAAATGCTATGAGTCATCACTACAGTAACACTATCATTGTCTGATAGGCATTCATTAAAATAAATAATTAGTACAAAAATGTAAATCAACAATGGAGTTGGTTTAAGAATCTTAGAATTTTTGTATTTTGTAATCATTGTTAAAATGTTGTGAGCAACATTTGTTTTTCTAGTCATTTATCTATCAATCTTGGAAAATTTGTAGCACAAAATGTTTTCTTTCACATTGGTGTCTTATGTCATACTTTCTAAGTTCGATTTTTAAATGAATATTTATATACCTTGAAGAATTTATTTAAGTTAATGTTTTAATAAAAGCCAGCACCTTCAATTATTGTCAGAGGATATTATTTGATAAGGTTATGCAGCCCCTTGAGGACAAAAATATTGCTTGGAACAATTTTACAGTGGTCACATCCCATCTCTTTGTAACCACATAAACCAAATGTATCTTCTCAGGTTCAGAATAACAATGCAGACGGCCCCAATCTATCCCAGAAAGAGGCAGCTGCTTTAACCTTATAAACCTCCAAGGGACCTCAATGGCTCGCAGGAGTGCTAACAACCAGAGGACTGCAAGAAATATAAATCCTTCCATTTTCCACCATTGTCAAAACTGAAGAAGCTTTGGTGATAAGAAGCAAAACATTTTCAAGCAAAAACAAGGTCCAGTTGCTTTTTGAAAAAACACCTTTGAGACAACCATGACCTGGATGACTGAGAATCTCCATAGACATTTAACCTCATGATGATGCTACATAAGATCCAAAGCATTGTTTATTATTTGATGTTGTCCTTGGTTATTTAATGTTATCCCCCAGGAAACCAAAATCAAGGCAAAGAGATATCCAGCATGCCATGACAAACAAAATAAAAGTTTACTTTTAAGACATTTCCTCCTGAACTTGTAAACCTGACAGGGTCCAGATTCAGTTTTCCAATTTTTATTATTTTATTTTTTAATTCATTCAGTTTTGACCCCAAACAGAGGAATGTGATTCACCTTTAAAAAACAAATTGAAACCTACCAAAGATAGCAAGGAATTCAACTCATGTTTTTGTTCAACCGCAGACCTGGTGAAGAAATTGTAATAATGCTACTAGGCAAAACCCACAAACATTTCATTCCAAATTTAGGACTTGTGTCTAAACCTATCAACATTCCACTGCTTGTTAACATAGGAATGATGTGCATTTACAATACCATTGCCATTTCAGAAAAGTGTAGCTTCTCTTAACAATGGCCATAACAATGGCAATAATATTATAAGCCTGTCTTTGTCTTACATATCAGACATACATTACAGCTCACAAATACATCAAACTATCACAGAGCTTACTACATCAGCCTCAGTGAATCAGCAGAAAGAACAGAGAGAGCAGAGAGAGAGAGAGAGAATCATGCTTTCTGGCTCCCTCTTATGGCAATTTGCAACACTACCTCTTAAAGCTATAGTACTTCAATACATATAGATATTCATTGTTAGCTTGTTTATATATTACAAACCCAACTGTTTGTACAAGTACTAACAATTAGCACTAATGCTATTAAATTGGCGGGTAAAGCTGACAGGAACGGAGGCAGACTTCAGAAGTGAACAGCAAACAGCAAATCTTTATTTCAGCATCACAGAAACAAAACAGAGAATAAGCTCCTCTTAAATTGGAGCTGTCAAACTCCCAACCAATGACAGGCTTGCCGGCTGCTTGCGTCAGAGCCAATCAGGCTTGACTAGCATCTGGCGTGGTCGTAACGATGAGGACTTAACAAACACATTTTCCCCCAAGAGGCAAATGAGCTTTCCTAGTTCATCAATCTCTAACGAAAGAAGACATCTGGCAGGAGATGATGGATACAGTGAATCGAGACCATTTTTAATGTACTGTTTCTCATTCTCAAAAAGATGTTCAACCACAGCTGTCAGAAACCTTCCATATCAGCCTGTGACAGATTCATACTTACAGCTTTTCTTTGGTTATCCAGAGAGCTATGGCATGATTAGAACTGAAAAGAGGCAGCACTTTTAAGATGACCGTCTAGAAGCAATTTATTTGGGATGGCATCTACTAAAGAGATCCATCAATGCTAACTGCTTTGTTTTTGGAAAGGATTCTCTGCGTTTGTGTTTTCTCCTAGTGAACATTGAATGTTAGGAGTTTAAATCACACTGAAACCTGACCATCTTTTCGAGTCTCCCCCATCAAGAATTTGGAGAGATGCTGTGCTTTAGAAAGGGGGGGGGGGCATCATTAAAACTTGCAATGTTTTTGAAGCATTGTCATTCCCAGTCATTCTTTCAAAGCACCCCATCTATAAAAGAGATTCAAGGAGGCTTCAAGTTATGTGGTATAAGGGTGGCTGTAAACTTTTCTAGGCATGAAGATGAGAGACCTTTGTTATTTCCAAGCAACCATGGAAGATGCTGAATAATAATAAAAAAACCAGAGTGCCACTAGGCATCTCTTTATACAGTATTTTTGTCGCGCCAGGATCATTTCTGCCGCCCCTGTGATCTCATGCCATTATCTCAATTGGACAACTGAACCAATTTATTGTCGATTTAGCTGTAGTGCCACAAAAATCATAACAGCCTTGATGTAGCAAATCACAGGTTTATCTCACCCACCATTGGCCAACTGGGTTGCATTTGTGAAGCTCACAATCTTGGCCAGAAGAGCAATGGCTCTGTTTATTGTCTCTTTCCAGCAAATAGCATTTAAAGCACTCTGCTTATAATTCAGGAGATCTTTTTCATTTAAAACACTGGAGTCTGTAGAACTGAAAGATAAGCCATTTAGCAGACAATTCCCAGTTTCGGTACTCTTCCTCTTCCTGTAAAAGTTTAGTCAAAGTGAAAGCATACTTTTTTATGCTTTTATTTTTATTAGGCCCAAAAGGATATTGCTCATGTTGATAGTCCATCATAATCATACTGATTTTGTTTTGTTACCGGTACATCTCCTCAAACAAGCAAAGACAGCTGGGTGGTAGAAGTTGTATGATGGATACTGGATATATTTTTTTACCATTGATTAGTAAGAAAGAGTTCTGATTGGCTCAGGTAGAGTTCTCAAAGTTCCAAAGTTGGCTGTGATGCTGATTGGATAGATAGAGATAGAGTTCAAAATCAAGAGGCAAAGTTAGGAACTGGGAAACAGGAGGAGTCCTAGTCCCATCTTAGACACAAAGCCAGATGGGTGACTTTGGGCTACTCTTCTGCTGCACGAATCCCTCTTCTGCCGCACGAGTCCCAGCACCCGATAAGGTCCCACAGAGTTCGCCTTCTCTGGGTCCCATCGACTAAGCCAGTGTTTCCCAACCTTTTTTGAGCCGCGGCACATTATTCATATTTTCAAAATCCTGGGGAACACTGAATGGGGGGGGGGCCCTAAAGAAAAGTTTTGACAAAAAAAAATCTTCCTCCATTTCGCTCTATTTCTCCCTCACTCTTTCTCTCTCTTCCTTCCTTCCCTTCTTTCTCTCTCTCCATCCCTCTTTCTTTCTTCCTCTCTTTTTTGCTCTCTTTCTCTCTCCCTCCTTCCCTCCCTATATGTCTTTCTCTCTCCCTTGCTCTCTCTGCCTCTCTTGCTATCTCTCTTTCATTCTCTCTCTTTCTTTCTCTCTCTTTCTTTCTCTCTTGCTATCTCTTTCTCTCTTGTTATCTCTTTCTCTCTCTGTCTGTCTCTCTTTCTCTCTCTCTTGCTAGCTCTCTTTCTTTCTCTCTCTTTCTCTTTCTCTGTCTCTCTCTCTCTGCCTCTCTTGCTATGTCTCTCTTTCTCTCTCTCTCTTTCTCTTCCTTTCTTTTCTGCGGAGGCCGGCGAAGGTTTTTCTTAGTTTAAATGTTCCGGGTGGCAGGGGGATGCGGAGCCCGCATGCACACACCCCCGACATTCCAAATCCTGCCTCAGCTGTGAGAAGAATGCCTGCCCCACCTGTCCTGTAGCCCTTTCGCTGACAGCCTGGGACAAAAGCGCTCGGTGAAGGGACTGCAAGAGGGGCCGGGCGGGCATTAGCAGCCGGATGAGGAGGACGAGAAGCCGCTGCAGCCACCCCCAATCCCCCCCTTCCCTGGGTGCCTTCCAAAGGCCCCTGGAAAAAGGCAGGAGGTAGCAACGAGGCGCGAGGACAAGCAGGCAGCTTGGCAGAGGGGAAGCGCTGAGGGGCTCTCCTCCTTCCCCACCCCGCGCTTCTCTCCCGCCCTGGCTTTTGCTTCGCCCGCAGATTTCCCCGCAGTTCAAAAGGAGGCAAGAGGTGGCCTGGATGAAATTGCGGGGAAATCATGGGGCGAAGTGAAAGCCAGGGCGGACTCACAAAGGCGGGCTCAGGCTGCATGAGGAGAAAGAGGCGGAGGGAAAGAAGGCGACGGTAGCGGGACCTGCAGCTCGGTGGGCGTCTCCTCATGGGATAGAATCCTCTTTCTCATGCTGCTCCCACCATGGCTGCGCGCGGTCCCGGTGCCCCTGGCTGAAGGTCATCCTGTGGCTGGTCTTGGGCTTTACGGTTGCTTCCTGGTTCCCTCTCCTCCCTCCGCCTGTGTCTATCGCCAGCGCCTCATTCCTCGGAGCTGCCGCTTCCTTCCAGGCAGCCCAGCCACGCTGCTGTAGAAAGTGCAGAGGTTATTGCCGCCACCTCTGCCTCCACTCAGGGAGCCACCGTGGTTGAGCTGAGTGAGAGGAAAAGGCGCGGTGACCACGGTGGCTCCCTGAGTGGAGGCAGAAGCGGTGGCAATAACCTCTGTGCTTTCTACGGCAGTGTGGCTGAGCTGGACGGAGGGAAGCGGCAGCTCCCACTCGAAGAACCCACGGCAACGGGCGACGGCTTGGTGGGAGGCGACGACGGGAGACACAGGCGGTGGGAGGAGAGGGAACCAGGAAGCGACTGTGAAGCCCAAGACCATCCACAGGACGACACTCAGGCAGGGGCGCCGGCAGCGCCCCGCCCAGCTGGAGCTTCTCGCGGCACACCTGGCCATGTCTCGCGGCACACTAGTGTGCCGTGGCACACCGGTTGGGAAATGCTGGACTAAGCAATGTCGCCTGGCGGGCCCCAGGGGAAGAGCCTTCTCTGTGGCAGCCCCGGCCCTCTGGAACTAACTCCCCCCAGAGATCAGAACTGCCCCCACCCTCATTGCCTTTCGTAAATTGCTCAAGACCCACCTATATCGCCAGGCATGGGGGGATTGAGATATCTCCCCTGGGCTTATATAGTTTATGTTTGTGTTGTATGATTTTTAAATGAGGGGTTTTAGATAATTCTTAATATTAGATTTGTTACATTGTATACTGTTATTATTATTGTTGTGAGCTGCCCTGAGTCTTCGGAGTGGGGCGGCATACAAATCTAATAAATTAGTATTATTACTATTACCAGTCCTATTGTATACGGTTATTATTATTGTTGTGAGACGCCCCGAGTCTTCGGAGTAGGGCGGCATACAAATCTAATAAATTATTATTATTACTATTATTATTATTATTACTATTACTATTACTATTACTATTACTCACCATCTCTCAGCTCTAGGAAAGTGGCAATAGCAAATAACCTCTGAAAAACTTTGCCAAAAAACCTTGCATGGATTTGTTTAGACAGTCTCCAAGAATGATAGAAGGGGGGAGGATAGAGATACAGATAGACAGATAAGATCAATATCTTTAAGGAGTTTATTCCTGGCCTCCTTAATCCCTAATTGTGTTTCGTGTCATTTCCTCAATTGTGAAGCTGCAATATAATCAAAGGAATTTGATTTAATTACTTTTGTTTGAAAAACAACTTCAGGGTGTCTGTCCCAAAGTAGTAGGAAATCTTTCCAAACTCTGTCGGACTTCATCCTTGGAACTTACGGCTTACGTTTGTCAACAAAACCGATTCTCCACAGCAGTGCCTCCCAAACGTAGGGAAATTATCCAACATTGGGTAAAAATATTTTGTTTTTGCATAACAATGCACAAACTCATTACCCAATAACAACAGGGACATTTAAATTGACTTGGTTTACTTACTTTGTGTTAAAAAGCACTTTGTGATAAGTAGTTTTGGGTAATGAAGAAAAAAGTTAGGGAAGCACTACCTGACAGACTTCTGCTTGAATTGTTACTAAGGAAGATTCCGTGCTGAGTGAGGATTTTGCCCTTTTATTACAATAGAATTCCAAGGAGATACTGAACAATACATAAAAAACTAGTGTTCAGGATTTGCTAATGCAGACAGAAAAAAAAGATGACTTGTTTTTTCTTCTTCTGACAGGACTATCATTCATTATTTATCGTAATCATTAATTAATATTCATTAAATTAAATATTCCTTAAATATTAAGGTAGAATTGTCATTCATGTAAGGGAATCTCTTCAGGCAGTTTAATGACACAGAAAAGCATATAATAAATGCATTTTTGAACTCCTCCAGTTCAGATGGTAAGACCACATTGCAATGTTCTACATGCAAGTAAAACCTGAAAATCCTTTCTGACATGCTAATTTTGCAAGTAAATTCAGACTACGTACTTGCTAGAATAGTAGAATAGAATAGAATTCTTTATTGGTGAAGTGTGATTGGACACACAATAAAATTGTCTTTGATGCAAATGCTTTTAGTGTCATGGGCTTTCCCAGATATGCTCATGTTACATCAACACTCCGCAGTCTGCACTGGTTGCCAATCAGTTTCCGGTCACTATTCAAAGTGTTGGTTATCATCTATAAAGCCCTTCATGGCATCAGACCAGAATACTTCCGAGACCGCCTTCTGCCGCACGAATCCCAGCAACCAATTAGGTCCCACAGAGTTGGCCTTCTCCAGGTCCCATCGACAAAACAATGCCATCCGGTGGGACCCAGGGGAAGAGCCTTCTCTGTGGCGGCCTTGACGCTCTGGAATCAGCTCCCCCCGGAGATTAGGAGTGCCCCCACACTCCTTATCTTTCGCAAACTTCTAAAAACCCAACTTTGCCACCAGGCATGGGGAAATTGATTCTTCCAGGCCATTTTGTTTTATGTTTGGTTTGTTTGGGTTGTATGAATGTTTTTAAATTAAGGGTTTTAATTGTTTTGCTGTTTTTAATTATTGGATTTGTACTTTGTATTCTTGTGAGCTGCTCCAAGTCGTTGGAGAGGTGTGGCATACAAATCTAATATAATAATAATAATAATAATAATAATAATAATAATAATAATGATATGTGTCACAAATTATGAGGTAAAACACATAATAATTGTCATAGGGTACAGATAATCAATCAGGAAATAATCAATATTAATATAAATCATAAGGATACAAGCAACAGATTACAGTCCTACAGTCATAAGTGGGAGGAGATGGGTGATAGGAACAATCAGAAGACTAATAGTGAAGCCTTAGTGAATAGTTGAACCATTCCATTTCTGCCTTTGAAGTGCTAAGTTCCAGAAACTGTTGAATTGTGCCTTCATTTTCTTTTCCAAGTCATTTGTGTTTCTTTTCCAAGTCTTTTTAACCATACTAAATGTACAGCTATGTTCATAATGTCATTAAATCCACTAGTTGTTCAACAATTTAGGTTGATCAAGAAATCAATAGCACTTTCCAATTTTTTTAAAAAGTGAAAGAGCTTCTATATGACATTTATAACTTCTATTTTGTCCATGCACAAATAGAAACTTTGTCACCAGTTTACTATATCAATCATCCATTTATCCATGTCTAGCATAAAAATCTGTTCCACCAGCTGAAACAAAATACTCATTAAACACTTGTTATGGTGTTCTACTAAAAGAACATTTAGCCTGCAATTAAAATAATAAATAAAGTCCAAGCAGCTTCCAGCTGTGTCCGCTATGGCGGTGAATACTGATCACCTCTTTGGAGGGAGAAGAATAAAATAAATAATCCAAATGTGAGACATTTGGCCCGCCTTGCATTTTGTAAAAGACACACTATCTCCCATGATTATCTATAGATTTCCCAGTTCGGTTTATCTGTTTTGAGATAAAATACCCATGATCACAGCATTGGAGTTAACACGAAGTATCGTGAAAGCAAAGGAATTTTCCTAAGAGAGTTTTAAATGTCCCATTGCATTTGGACAAAAACAATAACATCAAAAAAAGAGCTAAATATAAGTGCCATATCCCAGTTGTTATGCTAGTGTTATGTCACTGAGCTAAATGGTGCCAGAAATCCTCTGGTTATTGATGAGCCAGAGTTTAAATGTTTCATGATTCTCATCTCTGTTTGGAAATTAGTGGCTAAATATATGCATACATACAGTGCCTGGAATAAACTATTATCCTTTCTGACTTTCTATTAGAATAATGGCTCTATCAGAGACTTTGTCTGTTGCCCATAAATGCCAGAGAGAAAACATGATAGAAGGAAAACTCAACGTTAGTATAATTTGTAAGATCTGGCATGGACTCAGGGTGAAAAAAATAAGACTCAAGATTAAAGATGGAGCAGTATTAGTTCTGAACTGATGAGAATGTCACATAAAAAAATAGAAGAAGGGTTTGTCACCTGTGGGGGCAGGGTGGGAGGCCCAATCCTGTCAGTCAGAAACAGTGAATAAGCTTTTGGAGAACTTGGGAGTTTGCTAATTTATTTTGTGACCTTTAGTTGGTATGTTTTGAAATATTAAAAATAACTTAATCAAAAAAGGTGTCTCTGTGCCAGTCTGTGACAGCACACTCTGTTTTTTATGGCATGAGAAAAGGAACCAATTCAGCTGGAGCAGCTCTGTGGATGATTGATGACTTAGAGTTGTCCCTTTCAAACAGACACTTCTGTTATGTGCTTCTTGATTCCTCCTGCCCTCTGTAGCAACACATACCAGAGAAGACTTTTCAGCATGTGTGGTTGGAATATTCCAGTTGAATTCAAAGAAATGCACACTTAAGCAATTGAAGCTATCCTGGCTGCATGAGTTGGCATTAAACCTGTAATTCTTTTCCAAACTCATGTCATCTAGTGGATTGAGACTAGACACAGATTGAGTAGACTTGATTCCAGGCTTCCACTCAGCCATAAAAGGTTACTTACTGGGTTGAGGTAAATCACTGTAGAATAGAATAGAATAGAATAGAATAGAGCACCATCACTGCTCTAGTTCTTAGTTCCTTCAGTATCAAGGATTTGACATGTTTAATTTTGGATGGCATAGAACATCTCCAGTCAGAATTGATATGCAATTTGGGGGTCTTCCACATACTCAGCTTCTGCTTGAAGAAGCAGGTAACAATTGTCACTTGAAGGACTTTTGCCTGGATTCAGTCCACAATGCATTCTTAAGGGACTGCCTTCTCAACCCACTCAAGAGGCTGCAACCATGCCTGAATGCAGCCATATGTCTTGGGTTGGTTGCTGATGTGTTTCTGGATGTGATTCCAAAGCTGCAGCTGATTCAGAATGCTTCAGATGAAAGGGGATAAAAATGGTGTGGTTCATAATAATAATAATAAAGCTTCTTCTCTTTTGCTATTTCCTTGATGTAAATGCTCCTTTCTCAAGTAATCTCTGTTCTGAGTAGAGGAGATTTTGTAAATGTATCACGACCAACCTCTTTTTTTTAAAACTTTTAAGCTGTGATGCAAAGTGAAGTTGAGACAGCAAATTAGTTCAGGGGAATGGCAACCTTGAGAAATGTTTGAAGGAGAGAGTAAACTGCCCAAACAAATTTATGAATAATTGACCTGCAGGAATCACCTATGATATATATTACAGGCATTCTAGTGACATGTTGTGAAGAGAGAAGCAGAGTTGGCTTTCGTGATTTAATAAATGAAAGAGCTCTTTGCATCATGTATTGTGTCTGGATTTCTGCTGCTGCATTCCCAGTCCTTTTACACTTTGATATTCCTTCTGAAGATACTATGGTATGGATTTCAGCATTATTTTTCCCCATTGTGAATGTTTTAAGTCTTATCATAATGAAAAGCCAGAGATTCTGGTTTTTCTGTCAGCGAAGGCCACCTTAGTGTAATCATTGAGATACCAGACTAGAAACCAAAACACAATGAGTTCTGCAGTGCCTTAGGAACAAAGCCAACTGTGTGACCTTGGGCCAAACACTCTTGCACAGCCCTAGGAAGAAGAAAACAATGGCAAGCCACTTCTGAAATCTTGCCAACAACACTGCAGGGATTAATCCAGGCAGAAGCTAGGAGTCAATAATAATTTATTAGTCTTGCATGCTGCCTGAATCTGGGCGGCTCAGAACAATCAAACGTACAATGAAATCAGTAAAAGGCAGAAGAGAAAGACAAACCAGATGTAATGAAATGAGAACTCACCCTCACCAAAGGTGTAGGTGAAGAGCTAGATCAGAGATCTTCAAATTTAGCAACTTTAAAGACTTGTGTTGAGTCCACATTTGAAGATATCTGTGCTAGATCTTCATGGCTTTTTAAAATAGCAACAGAATTTGGGTCATCTAGATTTTGGGAGAAGATCGCTCCAGAGATCAGCCACTGGTACAGAGAAGTTGCATGTCTGTGGAGTTCTATAGATTACATTGTTTAACTAATGGAACCTGGAACACACCAACTCTGCAAGATTGAATTATGCTGGCAGATACTATGGGAGACAGGTGGTCCTTCAAGTACCCAGGCCATGTAGAGCTTTATAGTTAACAACCAGTACCTTGAATTGTACCTGGAAGCAAACTGGCAACCAATGCAGCTTGCAAAACAGATGTTACATATTACATCATTGCTGACACTCTATATTATGGACTAGTTGAAGTTTTTGGGTTGTCTTCAATGGAAGTCCAATCTGGAGTGCATTAGAGCAGTCAAGCCATGAAGTGACAAAGGTGTGAATAACTGTTTGAAGGGCCATCCCCAATCTAAGTTACTAGATGGAGTTGTGCAAAAACCTTCCTGGCCACAGCTGACATATGTTCTTCAAGTAAGAGGTATGATCCAAAAAGGCCTCCATAGATCTTGAAAAGGAAAGTGCTATGGCATCCAAGGTCAGAGATGGAATAACCCAGATCTGGGTAGTCTACAGTCCCTTGACCTTGGTACGACTGAGTTAGACATCGACTCAAAGTACCTATCTTCAAGTCTCTCAGTATCTTTTTAAAAAAAATAGATACTACATTGCTCTCAAAAATGCCTACACCATTCAAGAATAAAATCTACCTGAATTAAAGAAGTACAAGGGGTAAGTGTATGAGTTTATTTCCAGAGCATATATTCCACAGTTATGATTACAAGTCCAGAAAATAGCTGATTTATAAAGCCTTTTAACCACCATTTGTTTGCTGAATTATCCCCAAGTGTTCCATATATCTCACACAATACTAATAATTGAAAAATTTGTGTAGGTCATTGGCCACAAATGTATTCCAAAGCAGCAACAAATCAGAAACATTGCAATTCTACTAAGGTCTATTTACATAAGCAAATACAACAAATGCCAAGGGAAATAGTTCTTAAGATCTAGATGTTTCTGCAGGTATTCAAAACAAGGTACAGCTACATCTAAACAAAATAGTAACATTTGACAGAATAAAGAAATATACTGTAGAACTTTGAAAAAAGAAGATCAATCAAAATGGATCAGCCAGAAAAGAGATGACATGGTTTACAACATGCCAAGTTATTTTGTGGTCAAATTTATTGCATTCTCTGAATGTGCTTAAACCAATCATGGCTCTGCAGGTTACTGAAACCCAAATAGTTTGTAAAGTTTAGATATAAAATAAATGATAGAAGCAGACACAACATGGAATCCCTTTGCTGAAATATTTGTGAAAATAATAATAATAATAATAATAATAATAATAATAATAATAATAATAATAATAATAATAGTCGTCGTCATCATCATCATCATCATCATCATCATTATCATTATCATTATTAGATTTCTATGCCGCCCAGACTCGGGGTGGCTCACAGCAATAATAAAAACAATGTATAACAAATCTAATACTTAAAATCATTAAAAAACCCTTATTAAAAAACAAAACATATACACAAACATACCAGGCATAAACTGTATAGGCCCAGGGGAGATATCTCAATTCCCCCATGAGATAAGGATGCAAAAAAAGACAAAGACATGGAAGGATGTTATAAGACAAAGCTTGATAAAAATATGGAAGTCTACCAAAAAAATTAATAATAATAATGCCTAGCAATCTCACTTGAGCCTCACATTCAAATACTTTTTATTCTGAAGATAATTATTACAAGAAAAGTGTAATTGCTTATGCAGATATAGTGAATGTAGACTTCAGAAACTAATTAAAGACAGCATAAGCATTATCAGGTGAAGGTCAAAATCTTTCACAGTTCATGTGTTTACAGATTACTGGAAGAATAAAAAGCAACTTCAAGAAAGAAAAAGGGTTTCTAAGGCAAATGACAAGTTTTGAAACAGTTGTACCAAACCAAGAGCAACCAAGAGTCTTCAGAGAGGAGCATCATAGAAATCCAATAAATGAATGAATGAATGAATGAATGAATGAATGAATGAATGAATGAATAAAATTGTCATTAAAATATTACTCTGTGAATGGTTAAGTTCACAGTGCAATTATAGCTACTTTAGATTGTTAAATAAAAATGAGATTGATTCTGTAAAAATTCTGTAAAAAAATTCTCTGAAATGTATTTATTCAGAGAATTAACTATTAAACAGTATCTATGTGTATTTATTTATTTATTTATTAGATTTGTATGCCGCCCCTTTCCGGAGACTCGGGGCAGCTCACAACACAAAACGCGGTACAAATCTAACAATAAAAACAGTTTAAAACTCTTAATATTGTTGTTAGCCGCCCCGAGTCTATGGAGAGGGGCGGCATACAAATAAATAAATAAATAAATAAATAAATAAATAAATAAATAAATAAATAAATAAATAAATAAATAAATAAATAAATAAATAAATAAATAAATAAATAAATAAATAAATAAATAAATAAATAAATAAATAAATAAATAAATAAATAAATCTTGCATAAAACGGAAATGACCCGAGGGAATCAATTTCCTCATACATACAAACGTACCATACATAAATTGTAGAAGCCTAGGGGGAAAGAATATCTTAATTCCCCCATGCCTGACGACAGAGGTGGGTTTTAAGAAGTTTACGAAAGACAAGGAGGGTGGGGGCAATTCTAATCTCTGGGGGGAAATGATTCCAGAGGACCGGGGCCGCCACAGAGAAGGCT